>NC_046164.1:82816364-83099715 GCF_011064425.1 Rattus rattus | reverse complement strand
CACGGGATCTGGGAGCAGAGAGCTGCTGCGGGCCGGGATCCTCGGGTGTGGGCTCAAATTTTCTATTATAGGGCAAAGTGAAATGTGAGAAGAACCTCCCTGATATTTGAAGTAATTGACCCTGGATGAACTCTTACAAACAAACTAAGAAATGTGAAATCTTTTTGTCACAAAAAAAAATTATGAGTGGTTCAACTCCCAGGACATTTAATCTCTCAGACTTTTCTTAATATTCTATTATTTTATAAAAACTAAAATGAAACAAACAAATATTTTCTGAGCACTGATGGACAGGTATCTTTTTTACTGAATACCTGTAGCATAATGTAAATGTTATTCTCCTCTGTTGTTGCCTGAGAACACCTGACCTGGCTTTATAGATTTACTGAAACAGTTCAGACTTTATACCACTAATGATTTTTGCACAAGAATCTCATTTATGCATTATGAATTTAGATAAAATGGACATTGTAATCATTGCTAATTTGAATGAAAGTTCTTTGTATGAATTACTATATTTAAGTAGAATGACTTTATAGTGTTATAGTTTTATTGATATGTTCTTGTAATATATTAAGATCGAAATATTTAATATATCTTAGTTGATACTGTTTAAAACAAATTTTTTTCTCCATGGAAGAAACAACACATCAGTTTTTCAGAATGTTTCCTTATCCCTTTTTACTTTTTTCCTGCTCCATCACATGGTCACTGCATAAGTGATAGTGGCTTACAGGTGATAGTTCACCTAATCCACCCATAGCTATCTACCATTACAAAGTTCAAGACATGTCCACAAATATGTATGTCTTAGTTGGTCTTAAATATATATCAAAATAATAAAAGTGTAAGCTCTAGCTGGTCTCCATCTGTGCCCAGAGGTAAGGCAAAATTCTCCAAATGCAAATTCTACCCTGAGAGAGCTAGTCTCCCAGGAATGCTCTCACATCAAAGCTCACAAGTGAGAACCAACAGTTCCTTCATAACTGTCTAAAGAGAGACCCGCCAGGAACACACAGGGCACAGGAAACACAGAGCAGCCTGGGACGTGATCCTTCTGGTCTCCATCTGTGCCCAGAGCTAAGGATGTCCTACAGCCTTCCTGAAAAAAATTCTGACAAAAAGAGATGATCTCCTAGGAATGATCTCACACCTAAGTTAAGAGGCTCAAAGACCCACAGGAGGGACAAAGATCCAGTCAGAGACAGCAAGACCAACTAACATCTGAAATAACAAGATGGAAAGAGGCAGGCAAAAAAACCAAAGCAACAGAAACCAAGGCTACTTGGCATCATCAGTTTTCCAGTTTTCCCAGCACAGCAAGTCACAGATACCACAACACACTGGAAAAGAAATATTTGGATTTAAAATTAAATCTCAGGGTGATGATAAAGGATTTCAAGAAGGACATAAATAACTCCTTTAAAGAAATACAGGAGAACACAGGTAAACAGGTAGAAGTCATTAAAGAGAAAACACAAAAATCCCTTAAACAATTACAGGAAAAGACAACCAAGCAGGTGAAGAAATTGAACAAAATGATCTAAGAAAAAACAATAAAAAAATCACAAAGAAAGACAACCCAGGAGATAGAAGACCTAGGAAAGAGATCAAGAGTCATAGACGCAACCATCAACAGCAGAATGCAAGAGATAGATGAGAGAAATTTAGGGGAAGAAGATACCATAGAAAACATTGACACAATAGTCAAAGAAAATGAACCATGAAAAAAACTTCTAACCTAAAACATACAGGAAATCCATGACACAATGAAAAGACCAAATCTAAGGATAATTAAAATAGAAGAGAGCAAAGATTCCCAACTTAAAAGCCAGTAAATACCTTCAACAAAATTATAAAAGAAAACTTGCCTAAACTAAAGGATGCCTACAGAACTCTAAATAGAATGGAGCAGATAAGAAATTCCTATTGTCACATACTAGTCAAAATAACAAATGCACAAAACAAATAAAGAATATTAAAAGCAGTATGGGAAAAAGGTCAAGTAACATATAAAGGCAGACCTATCAGAATTATACCAGACTTCTCAACAGAGACTATGAAAGCTAAAAGATCCTGGGTAGAATCCATACAGACTCTAAGAGAATGCAAATGCCAACCCAGTCTACAATATCTAGAAAAATTCTCAATTATCATAGTGGAGAAACCAAGACATTCCATGACAAAACCAAATTTACACAATATCTTTCCACAAACCCAGCCTTACAAAGGATAATAGATGGAAAACTTGAACACAAGGAAGAAAACTATGCCCTTGAAAAAGCAAGAAAGTAATCCTCTTTCAACAAACCCAAAAGAAGATAGTCACACAAACATAATTACACTTTTAACAACAAAAATAACAGGAAACAACAATCCCTATTCCTTATTATCTCTTAACATCAGTGGACTCAAATAAAAAGACCTAGACTGACAGACTGGATATGTGAACAGGATCGAGAATTTTCTTATATACAGGAAATGCATCTCAGTAACAAAGACAGACACTATCTCTGAGTAAAAGGCTGGAGAAGATTTCCCAAGCAAATGGCCCCAAGAAACAACCTGGAGTAATCATTCTAATGTCAAATAAAATTGACTTTCAACCAAAAGTTATCAAATAAAATTTTAAAGAACGAAAAAAGGAGGGACACTTCATACTCATCCAAGGAAAAATCCACCAAGATGAACTCTCAATTCTGGATATATATGCCGCAAATGCAAGGGCATCCATAGTGAGAAAGGAAACTTTACTAAAACTCAAAGCACACATTGCTTCTCACCCAATAATAGTAAGCAACTTACACATCCAGGTGTTGTAAATGCACAGATCAGGAAAACAGAAACCGAATAGAGACACAGTGAAACTAATAGAAGTTATAAACTAAATGGTTTTAACAGATATCTGTAGAACATTTCATCCCAAACTAATTCTTATCAGCATCTTATGGTACCTTCTCCAAAACTGACCATATAATTGGTAAAAACACAGGCCCCAACAGATACAAGAAAATTGCAATAATCCCATGCATCCTATCCGATGACCATGGATTAAGACTGGTCTTCAATAACAACAAAAATGACAGAAAGCCTAAATACACACGGAAGTTGAACAAAACTATACTCAATGATAATTTTGTCAAGGAAGAAATAAAGAAAAGCAATTAAAGACTTAGAATTTAATGAAAACGGAGGAACAAAATACCCAAACATATGGGACACAATGAAAGAAGTGTTAAGAGGAAAACCCATATCTCTCAGTTCCTCCAAAAAGAAACAGGAGAAAGCATACATGAGCAGCTTAAGAGCACACCAGTAAGCTCTAGAATAAAAGGAAGCAAATTCACCCATGAGCAGTAGAAGGCAAGAAATAATCCAATGCAGAGATTAAATCATCCAAGTAGAAACACAAAGAATTATACAAAGAATCAGCAAAACCTGGAGCAGATTCTTTGAGACAATCAACCAGATAGATAAACCCTTAGCCAGAATAACCAGAGGGCACAGAGAGAGTATCTAAATTAACAAAATGAGAAATGAAAAAGGAGGCATAATAACAGAAACTGAGGAAATTTAAAACATTATCAGATCCTACTACAAAAGCCTATACTCAATAAAACAACAAAATCTGGATGCAACGGACAATTTTCTAGATATATACCAGGTACCAAAATTAAACATCAGATAAACCATCTAAACAGTGCCTTAACCCCTAATGAAACAGAAATAGTTCTTAAAAGTCTCTCAATCACAAAAAAACCAGGACCAGATGGATTTAGTGCAGAATTCTATCACACCTTCAAAGAAGACCTAATACCAATACTCTTCAATTCTATGCCATAAAATAGGAACAGAAGGAACACTACCCAATTTCTTCTATTATGCCACACTCAGACCTATCAAAGAAAAAGAACTTCCAACCAATTTCTCTTATGAATATTGATGCAAAAATATTCAATTAAATTTTCACTAACCGAACCCAAGAACACATCAAAATGATCATCCATCATGCTCAAGTAGGCTTCATCCCAGAGATGCAGGCATGGTTCAATATGCAGAAATCCATCAATGTAATCCACCACATAAACAATCTCAAAGAAAAGAAAACCCACATGATCACTCATTAGAAGCTTAGAAAGCATTTGACAAAATTCAACACCTATTCATGATAAAAGTCTTGGAAATATCAAGAATTCAAAGCCCATACCTAAACATAGTAAAAGCAATATAAAGCAAACCAGTAGCCAGCATCAAACTAAATGGTGGAAAAATTAAAGCAGTCCCACTAAAATCAGGAACTAGATAAGGCTGCCCACTCTCCCCCTACTTATTCTGTAAAGTAATTGAAATACTAGCCAGAACAATTAGATACTACAAAAAGCGATCAATGTGGTACAAATTGGAAAGGAAGAAGTCAAAATATCACTATTTGCAGATGATATGATATTATACTTAAGTAGACAACTCCTATACCTGATAAACAACTTCAACAAAGTGGTTAGATATAAAATTAACTCAAACAAATCAGTAGCCTTTCTCTATTCAAATGATCGGCAGTATGAGAAAGATATTAGTGAAATGACACCCTTCACAATAGTAACAAATAATATAATATACCTTGATATGACCCTACCAAAGCAAGGGAAAAATCTACATGCAGTAACTTTAAGTCTCTGAAGATAGGAATCAAAGAAGGTCTCAGAAAATGGAAAGATCTCATATGTTCATGGATTGGCAAGTTTAATATTATGAAAATGGCCATCTTGGAGAAAGCAATCTGCAGATTCAATGCAATCCCCATCAAAATTCCAAATCAGTTCTTCATAGAATTATTAAGAGAAATACTCAAATTCACTTGGAATAACCGAAAACCAATGATAGTGAAATCTATTCTCAACAATAAAAGACCTTCTGGAGGAACCAACATACTTTACTTCAAGCTGAATTACAGATCTATTGTGATAAAAACTTCAAGGTATTGGTACAGAGACAGGCAGGTAGATTAATGGAATAGAACCAGAAAGGAACCCACACATTCCTCCTCACCTTCTCCTACTCTGTTTCCCTTGAAAAAAGTTGAACCTACCAGGGATATCATCCAAACATGGTGTATCAAGTTGCAATAAGTCTAGGCACCTCCCGTCTTATTAAGGCTGGATAAGACAACACAATAGGCAGTCAAGGGTCTCCAAAGCAGACAAAGGCACAAGAAATAGCTTCCCTCAATTAAGAGTCTTACAAAACACCAAGCTACAAAACTATAATATATATCCAGAGGGTCTCTGGATAGACCCATGCAGGCTTCCTGGTTTTTTGGTTCAGTCTCAGTGAGTACATATGAGTTCTGATTTGTGGATTTTGTGCATTTTCTTTAAATGTCTTGGGCATTTGAGTAGAATTCCTACGACTAATTTTGTTGCTTTGCATATTGTGAATGCTGTGGATTCTTTTTGACAAAATTTACAATTTAGTTACTCTGAACTCGTCACTTGCAAGCATGAGCTTCGGTGTCATTTATGACTTGTACCCTTTATTGCAATTACTATTTTTGAGTTATCTTTAGTTTCTATATTACAGTGCTTGCACATCCCATGTCAGTATTTTTAAGAATTTCATAGTAGAATAAAAATTCAGTAGCCAAATACTAAATGTAAGTATATAAAGTCATGTGAAGGGGGAAATCTCAAAGAACCCCAGCCCTAGACAAAGCACTTGAGGGAAATAATGATTGCTAAGAGTGAGATAAATTATTCCTGGGAATTAACCCACCATTTAGTTATGTAATATCAATTTGCCAGCCCAGAAATTATATAAACACAAGTAACACTAAATGGACTCAGGAGGTTGTATTAATATATTTGTGTTTGTGCTTGCATTAAAAATAACAATTAAAGAAAAAAATTCCATGAATTTGAGAGGGAGAAATTAGAAGGAAGAATTGTGAGGGAGAGGCAGTGTACTTATATTTTAATTATAAATGTTCCTATGGATTTTAACATATTTAATTTTAGGCATAAAACCTTAGAAGTACCGTGTCTTTGAAAAAAATTATTTCTCATTTTCCAATTTTTTTCAATGCCAAGACAAATGCAGGTTTAAGAGCTATCTTCGATCTACCACAAAACCATATTTTGAAATGTATTGTTTAAGATACCTGCATAGCGTTCCACCACAACATAAAGCTGTCAATAATGCACTTGGCCTTGCATAGTTTTGCAGAAGAAGCTTAGACCTGAGAATGCAATGGTTTGGCTTTGTTTTCAAAGTAGTTGAAATCTGTGCAACAGTGCCCCATGCATTTCACCTTAGAAGTGTCCTTCACAAAACCCCAGAGCCATTCACTTACTGTGGGGGTTCAACATCCTGGAAAAGTAGCCCAGATGAGCTTGGGTCAGTATGTTCATCCTCTGACTGGACACTGATCTTCCTCACTCCTAACTCATATGTTCCTGTTGAGGTTAATATATGAAAGAGATAATAAGAGCACATAATAACAGTGTTTAATGAATTGATCTTCTGTTTCAGGAGTCTAAGCGTGGAGAATCTGTGATCAAGAATAAACTTGGACTCGTTTGTATAGCTGAGGCTAAAGAACAGTTTCTCATTTAAATTCCAGGCACAACATTTAGCTACTGCCAAGTATAAAATAATCTTTTAAAAAAAGGAAAGAAAAGCATCATAAATATAGCACCAAAAGATTGGTTATTGCTAGCATGAAAAGCTGAAAAGCAGCCCCTGTGATTCATAAACAAAAGCTCATATCCAAGGTCGTGAGTACTTCAGGCTGTGTTTTTTGTGTACTTGGTACCACAATTCAGAAGCCGACAGCCACCCTCACTCCTGTTTTTATTGCGGCTCCTTTCATCTTCTTGTTCACTGACTTCTATTTTTCAATTCAAGAAAGGAAAGTATCCAGAAACATTGTTAAATTATTTTTATTTCAAGATATCAAGTTAAAACAAAAGTCTGTTTTATCAACATTTATTAGAGAGTCCTTATAAGTTCGTTAGAAATAAAGTTGCTTAACACTTAGTCATATCAAATCATACCAAAAGATTTTTTCCCTTGTTTTTTTTCTGTGCACATTAAGAAAGGACTAGACTTAAACTAAAGGTGAAAATTTTATATTTCTGCCATTTCCAATGTATCTATGATGTTCATAAACAGATTAATAACATTTTTATTACCCATCACACAGAATTTACAGAAAAATGTACCTTTTATAATTAAATAATCGTTTAAAAGTTATTTTAGAACCATAAAATGTAAGTTAATTTGGTAAAAAGGAAAACATTTTTTTGAAATCACATTTTCAAGTCATAGGTCTACAAATATTATAGCTATATGCCTATATGCAAGCACACATATATGTATAAGCTGATTTATGTTTATATTAATGTTTGTCATTGAATAATAATCTAATGGTATTTTATAATGTCATGTTATACTTTATGCATTACATCATTCTGTATTCATCCTTTTATATGAATAATGTTTATAAAAATATATGGTATTCCATTTATGTAATGCCTTAATTTGTTAGCCATTCCTATACAATTTAATATTAGTATGATATTAGAGTAGTTATGAATTGTAACTATACAGTTTTGGTATTTTAAGATAAATCCATTATATATGAAATTATTAGATTTTACTAACTTTGTTGACAAAACTAATTTTCAGCTATATTTGTTCTAATTAACTTCTGCAGGTAAATGAGAGCAATACTATCAGACCTCATGATGACTCATTCTATGAAGAGCATATAACATAAAAATGAATGAGAAGTGCTTATACCCTGCCTTCACGAATTATTCTGACTTATGTGTGTGGCATGGTATAGATTAGTAAGAATGGTTTATGCCAAAAAAAGCAACCATGGGACATCAGCAATAGATATGTACTTTCAAAAACTTGAGTCTGAAAATCCCAATGTCAAGTTTCAAATAGCTTCAATTGTTGGCAAAGGCTCTCTTGGTATGCAGACAGTGGGAACCTCCTTTCTCAATATAAAAACGTAATATTTCTTAGTCAATTTCATCTAATGAAGATCCCACTCTTAGAGCCTCATTGAATTTTTTTTTGTTTTCTTCTTTGTGTACGTGTTATATGTTTTATGTTGTATGTGGCTGTTGTGTATAAGACAGATCTACACTGATGTTCTTTGCCATAATTTAGATGGCTTCCAGGATGCAAGGTGCAGCAACTCTTATCATTTCTATTTCTTGAAATAGACAACCCTTGTTTTTTACAAGTCCTGCTAGAAATGGCCTTGACAAGGTCCATGACCATCAATGACCATGTTATAGTCATCCAATAAATTTACCATTGCCAGCTATTTACTCAGACCAAAACCAAACCAAACCAAACAAACAAACAAAAAAAACACACAAAACAAAAAACTTACCTATCATTTGGAAAGGCATAGCCACTCTTCAGTATGAAACCTAGTCACGAATGCTGATGCCAATGGGGACCTGATATGGATGTCTCCTAAGAGCCTCTTTCAGAGCATGTTAGTGAGGAGGCTTGCAGCTAACCTTGGACTGAGCACAGGGACTCCAAGGGAGGAATTAGAGAAAGGACTGAAGAAGCTGATGTGGTTTGCAACCCCATTGGAGGAACAATATCAACCAACCAGACCCCCCCCCCCCACAGTGCTCCCAGGAACTAAACCACCAACCAAAGAATACACATGGAGGGGGACCCACGGCTCCAACCACTTATGTGGCAGAGGATGGCATTGTCTGGTATCAGTAGGAGAAGAAGCCCTTGGTCCTATAAAGGCTTGTTTCCCCAGTGTAGGGGAGTACCAGGGTTGTGAGGTGGGAGTAGATGGGTTGGAGTGGAAGCATCCTCATGGAAGCAGGGAGAAAGGGATGGGAGAGAGTGTAACCAGGAAAGGGAATACATTTGAGATGTAAATACATAAAATATCCAGTTAAAAATGCAAAAGAAATGCTGATTTAATGCTAAACAGTCAGTCAGTAATAGTAAGAGAAAAACGACAAAACGTTATTAAAAAGAATTAAAACTACAGGTACAAATACAAGCAATGGAGTATGATGCAGAAATGTAGCAGGAGTTTTAACCCATTTCTTCAAGATAGATTCATACGAGGCTAGAAGATGAAGAGAAAAGGATAATGTAAAATAAGGAAGAAAGTGAATTGTTAGGTACACATTTGATTCACTTGGTGCCTTATTTAAAGCACTTGTTTCTACTGTTATTTGCAAAACCTGATTTCACTTGCTGCCTAGAACTGAAAAACCTGGAGAAATAGCAAAAGGACGATAGGTTCTTAGCCTTAAAAACCTGCTGATCACCCTATATACTTCTATAAAATTTCACATGCTTGCCACCACACATTGTGGTTTTAGAATATAAGAGGAGAACACAAACTGGACTTGACATGGAAGTGTTTCAGAAGCTGTCTTGGCTTCAGAGCATCAATGACATTTCTCTTCCCCTCTCATTGGTCTAGCGTGCTTATTCCACAACAATTCTTGCAAGATCACTTTAGTGGCTAAGACTTCCATATGGGAATTTTTAGGATTTCAGACCACAATATTCATCCATTCATCCTAAAACTCAGGCCTTTGTTATATGTGAAGTACTTTAATACAACATCAACTCTCAGCTTAAGTCAAAAAATCTTATTGAAACATTATCCAATTAGATATGGATACGACTCAAGGTAGAATTTGTCTTCTGACATGACCCTTAACAGGTAAGTAGTTTCAAAATATAATGGTGGGGCATTTTTATTAAGATAGATAGTCCCCTTCCAATGGGGAAACAGTTGAAAATAAGAGAGAATTCACGAGCATGAAGCAGATTCATATATGAGAGCATGGCGTACTGCATGGATTCATGTTGCTAATATATCAGAGTCTTACATTATGGATCCACTAAGATATACTTCCAATTTAGAATCATTGGCACAGGGGCACTGTCCACAGCCTTTAGTTAGGGATGGCTTATTGAAACTGACATAATCACCAGATTTTCTAAAATCATAAAATAAACCTGATTACACCTGACTGCCTATGACATTCTTTACCCTGCTTAAAGAATAACACACGCTTCTGTAGAAGGGTTTTGTGGTCTAATATTATAGAAAGAAAGTCTAACAGACTTCTTTTATTCCATGACTCTTTACAACTGTATTTTTCTGTATATCATTATAATCTTTTATGAAATCTTGCTTCTGCTGGCCTGAATGAGGAAATGTGAGTCATGACCATGTTCTATTTTACCTGTTTATAGATAGTGGAAATTTGGACTTAAATTCATGCTTCCAGAGTGAGAACAATTCTCCTCCATGATATCTAATATCTAGCATATTAGAGTCATAGTTGCTCATGAGCCACTTGATAATGGGTACTATGAACATAATTTTCCTCATCTGGATGAACAGCAAGAACTCCTAACTACTGACATGTCACTTCAGTCACTGGATATTTTAATCCAAACCTGCTGGTGTCTTCTTCACTGTGTAACTGTAACACTGTAACTTTTATTCTCCTAATGTAGCTTTCTTTGGTGATCCTTACTGCTTCTGTCTGCTATCCTAGGCCTAGTCCTGGGAGCTTCTAGCCTCCATACAATCTAATCTAATCCTGGAATATTTTCAGCCTTTGGGGCTTACTGCTGTTCTTTCTGAGCTCTGACTGGCTGGTTTAATTCATGTTCTCTAACTTAAAAATCCTTTCTATACTAATGGATTCAATCTGCTCTCTCTCTCTCTCTCTCTCTCTCTCTCTCTCTCTCTCTTTCTGTGTGTGTGTGTGTGTGTGTGTGTGTGTGTGTGTGTGTGTGTGTGTCCCTCTGCATCTCCTGATCACTCCTGATTGGCCTCAAACTAACTCTAAAATTCTGTTCTAGAGTCTGACACTTTGTTATTCTCTGGCTTATTCTGCTTTTATCTGTTTGTTCTTTCCCTATAACCTGTCTCTACAACTGTCCCAGTAGAACTGCCTCCCTGCCCTCTTCTCTGTATTGCTCCCTATTAAATAACTGCGCTTTCTTCCCTCTTCTCATGAGAGTAGATTTGGGTAGATTCTATTCGACCAATTATTTCTCTCACTCATCATTTTGTCACCCAATCAGATATCAGTTTCAAACACAGGTGTGCTTCCTTCTACAAACCAACTTTACCTTCATTGTTTGGAATTAAAGGTGTGGGCTAAAGGTTAAGACATACAACTAGAAAATGTTCTTCTTATTTTTTTTCAATAAATAACACAGTCTTGTAGTTCAGGTGTGATAAATATCTGCAATATCATTGATTAAGAGAACAAGCCAGATTTTAAAGTGTTATTCCCACTTCTATCAATCAATAAGGTAATGAGTAACTAATAAGATTCATCAACAAAAGTCTCAAAATTGACATCACACCCATTTAGTAAGAAGAAACACATGTAAAAGTTATACATTGCTTAACGAGCTTTTCTATTTTTGAAAAACAAACTTTGTAACTTTGTTTCTGATTTCACGAATATATATTTTTCTTTCTGTTATTTTTATTATCTGACTTTCTGTTTATAAAAATTAGAACATTAAATAATACACAGTTGACACTTACATATTTCAAGATTTGGTCTCTGCCACAAATAAAACATACTGTTTGTTTTTGTTAGGGTTCCTATTGCTGTATTTCTATTGCTATTCTATGACCAATAAACAAGTTGGCGAGGAAAGCATTTGTTTGGCATATACTTCCAGAGCATATTCCATCAGTGAGGGAAGTCAAAACAGAAACTCAAGTAAGGCTAGAAGGTCGAGGCAAGAGTTGATGCCGAGACCAAGGCGGGATGCCCTGTACTGACTTGCTTCCCATACTTGTTCTGTGTTCTTTCTTACAGAACTGGGGATCACTTGCACAGGCTTGGAACCACACCTTCATCAGTGACTAAATAAATGCTTTGCACATGGATCTTAAGGAGGGATTCATATGATTTTCCCAATTAACATTTCTTCCATAGAAATATTTCTAGGTTGTGTAACAAATTAACATAAGACCAGCCAGCATACACCTTTCTACAATTAGAAACAAATTCAAAGAAATACAGAAAGATCAGTGAAGTGACTTGATGATACTGTTAGGGCCTAGATAGTGTGTTAATACATAGGTAAAATGTTAAGGCATGGGTGACTGTTACTAAGGAATCTTTCTCATATGCTGTTACTGCTATTACTAGGTTGCTCTGTGCTTTGGTGTTCTTGGAAACGAGTCAGGATAGAAGTCAACTATATCTGCTTTGTACTTCAAGCAATAATAAGCTTGGACCCAATCCAACTGAGACGCAGGGGTTCCTTCAACTATGTATGAGCTTCTCTGGTTCTGCTTTTATAAGCTGCTTCTAGGATGGACCCCAACATAAGAGAGATACCTGCACCAACATAAAATAAGCTATTTTGAGTAAGACTTCCATTTTGAGTAGAGGTTGAACAAGTTTACATTCCCAAGACCTCCCTGGAAATTGTCATCCTATTTACCAGAAACAGACATGTACATGAGTAACTAGCATCCTGGTTAACAAATTAAGACATGAATGTCAGGCAAGACAAGTCCCCTGCTGCAATTGATTACACCAACCAATTGAAGCATAATAAGTTTAAGTTTATAAAACTTGCAGGTTCCTAAGGAAGTTCCCTATCCATAACTCCTGCTTGGTGGAATAACTTAACACAGATATTTGTAGATTTCTAAGTTAAAGCCACATAGAATTCAACGTCGTGACTCAATGTCACAATCAGCTCCTGAATCTGGCCTTTGGCCCTGACCAATAAGTCCTGAGATGAATGGTCAACAGACTATCCCTGTCTGAACTGAGATTGGTGATTTTGTGGTTTTTGAGGCAACTCCTGGACCCCAACAATAACTTTAATGCTCCTTAGGATTTACATAACATAAATTATTAAAAGTATACTTAAAACATTTTTATTGGATATTTTATTCATTTACATTTCAAGTGTTATCCCTTTTTCTGGTTTCCACTCCACAAATCCCTTGTCCCATTTCACCTACCCTGATTCTATGAGGGTGCTCCCCCACCCACTCCTGCCTGCCTGTCCTGGCATTCCCCTACACTGGGACATTGAGCCTTCTCAGGACTAAGGGCCTCTTTTCCCATTGATGCCAAAAAAGGCAGTCCCCTGCTACATATGCAGTTGGAGTCATGGGTCCCTCCATGTATATTCTTTAGTTTAGTCCCTGGGAGTTCTGTTTGGTCAATATTGTTATTCTTCCTATGGGGTTGCAAGTCAATTTTATGTTTGGTATAAAAGAGAAAGTTCTGGATCCAGGGATATAGTTACCATGTGATGTAACTTGATTTTCGAGTTGTCTTGCCTTAATAGCATTCTGTTTATGGGTTCTTATCACAGGATATCAGAGATAATGATGAGGCTTACGGAGGGTAAAATGCTCATGTACACTTTTCTAGGAAGCTTACTGGATGATGGGTGATATCTTAGTTAAGGTTTTAGTGCTGCAACAAAACATTATGGTCTAATGCAACTTGGGGGGGGAGGTTTATTTGTCTTCCACTTTCACAGTACTTCTTCCATTGAAGGAATTCAGGAGAGTAATCCAAACAGGGTAGAAACCTAGATGCAGGATCTGATTGAAGGCCAAGAATATGTGCTGTGTACTGGCTAGTTCCCCCATGGGTTATTGAGACTGCATTGTTACAGAGGCAAGGACCACCAGCTCAAAGAGGTCACCATTTTAATGGACTCTGCCCCATCAATCACCAATTAAAAAGATGCCCTATAGGCTTGCCTGCAGCCTGATCTTATGGAGGTATTTTTTTATTGGTTTTCCCTCTCCCTAAGTATTAGCCCATGTCAAGTTAACATAAATCTATCTAGGACACATGGAAAGAATCAGAATTGTGTCAGAATTTCTCCTACCGACAGGATGTCAGGATGAAGAAGTATGTGGGCAAGTGCATGGTCTGTGAAGAACATTCTAAATCATGTAGGAATTCACAGCAAACTAAAATTAAATTATATAACTAATTTATTTACACTATCAGCATCTTCTGTCTAGTGGTATGCATACCACTAGATAATGTTCATAGTCCTCTGGGCCAGCAACCAGGCTCAGCTTGGCAACAGGGTACACTTCTGCTCTCCTTCTTGTCAGCTAGCATGCCAGTGGTTTACAGTCCCTAAACTCTCCTTGATTTTTCACATCAGTGAACTACAGACCAGGGTAATAGTTTGTGGGGACTCTGGAAGAATCTGAATGTATGTGTCCACTGGTCTGTTACCACCAGGTAACAGAACTATCAAAAGAAAGAAGAGAGAGCCCAAGTCACAGTTACAGGAATTTTATAGCTCCCCTGTCTGGATTATTTTTCATTAACTAGAGATCATTTGTCCACGCCTACGTGCAGCCAGGGAGGAAATTATTTAAGTTCCAGAGTCATGAGTAGAGATCACAGGAAGGTAGAGGGGAATGTTGTGGTGATTCATATAGTCCAGTGAACTGTGTTGATTATGATGTATGTATAGTTTCCTTACTATTTTTCACAATCATGATGTCAAGAATAAATTTTCCACTGAGTATGCCTTTGGTAAATTAATAGAAATACTATTATGATAAATTTGTAAGAAAGGATTAACCAATTAAATTATAATATGGCTCATTAATCCTATTGCTAGTCTACCTTGGTTTGGGGAGGCAATATGTAAGAAGGAACAGAGAAGGAAAAGAAGGGAAGGTTAGGGCATGGGAGAGAAGGAGAGGGGAGGAACAGGAAGCAGGAGAGAAAGATACGAAAAAGAAAGAGCAGTCGAACTTTCTTGGACTCCATGCAATTAGATATAAAGTTCATGTGAAGAAGGTAATGTCTAACAGTGTCTGGAAGTGAACTCATAAACAATAAGTTATAGCACAGAACAGTGGAATGTGATCCTAAATTTAAAATTTTCAAGATGAAAACAGAATAAAACCCATTGCCCTTCAGGTTTTCAACTACAGCTATACTTATGGAGCATCAGTGTGCTCATTTCCCCACCGAATAGCACCATCTGTATCCAGGAGGACTGCTCAAACCAGGAACACAGCAGATCAACTTGCTTTTCCACACTGCACAGTCCTGCCTGGCTCCTAGGAGGTCTGTTCTAACTGGGCGTACAGGTGAGATGTGCACAACAAACATCTGTTTCATTCTGCCTTCTCTGAACCCACCAACTCCAATGCACTTGGTGCACCAACCTCCAGTACACCCCACAATCCTGCCACTCTCCAGGAGGCCTGTTCTAACCAAGTGCTTAGGAGGTTTGCTCTAACCAGAGACATAACATTGCCTCCCTCCCAGGAGTCTTTCTCTGTTGACACACAGCACCACCTGCCTATGGGGAGGACAAACCAGTTAACACCAGAGACAAACATGTGGTGAAAAACCAAGTCCAAGAATGTAATCAACAAAAGCCAATGCAATTTGGCACCATCATAATACAGTGTTTCTTCTACAGCAAGAACTGCATTTCCTAACATACTTAAAGATCAAGATTCTGATCTTAAATCTCATCTGATGAACATGATAGAAGCCATTAAAGAGGATATAAATAATTCCCATAAAAATACAGGAAAATCCAAACAGGTAGAACCCCTTAAAGAAAAAAAATTAATAACTCACTTAAAGAATATAGGAAAATTATATGAAATATGCACATGTAATAAAATTTAGGAAAAGAATCTATGAGCAACATTACTAAAGCTCAAAAACGCACATTGAATCTCACACAATAATTGTGGGAGACATCAGTAACCCACTCTCACTAATGGGCAGGTCATTAAAACTGAGACTAAAAAGATACAAAATGAAACTAAAATAAGTTATAAACCAAATGGATTTGACAGATATCTACATAAACATCTACCCAAATAAAAAAGAATACGAATTCTTCTCAGCATCTCACAGAATCATCTCCAAAATTCACAATATATTTAGACACAGAACATGCCTCAATACCTACAAGAAGCCAATGCAATCTGCCTCATCCACAAAGTCCATTTGAACATCTACTACATGAGTCAGATACTCAACAACAAAAATTAGAGAGTCTGCATGGTGAATTTGAGGAACTTGGGGATCGTGGGCAACAGAAGCACTCTAGAAGAGATAGGTCATCAAAGACTCCCGGAAGAGATGCTGAATGCCCTGACCGTGTTCTTTGAAGACCCTACAGACAAGCCCTATACTCTGGAGGGCTATGATGCCTCCTTCAAGGTGGCATGCTCAACATTAAACTGAACAGGGATCTAGGAACTATGTAAGCAAGAAGCAGAGCCCAAAGAAGCAAATCTGGCTGTCTTCTCCCTCCAATGCCCCCAAGAGCTATGACTGGGCCAGAAGGATTGGGCATACTCCCATGGCCGTATGTCTTTGCATGAATGGCAGGCCATGGAGCTGATGGAAACAGTAAGTACCAAACTGAACCTGTCTTCATTTGCCTATTCTGGAAAAGGCATTTGACTACCTGCCAGGTTCAAATACATGAAAATATATTAGGCGAAGACCACAGCCTCCTTCTGTAGCTAATTGTCTGTTTTCGCATGTCTGCTTCTGAGGACAGTTACAGTGTGTATGACAGCCTTTGAAAAAAGTGTGTCACCTTGCCCTCTCCCTCAAAAAATGCTAGAGAGAAACCCTAAGATTGTAACCAGTGTTTAAAGACTGTATTTTTTAGTGCCCTTTGAATACATAAAACAATGAATACTGGTTAGAAACCCTACAAATGTAATCAATGTGATAAAGCCTTTTCAGCACACATGTACCTATGAATACATAAAAGAACACATACTGAAGATGTGTGCCTACAGATGAGCAATGTGGGAAAGCCTTTGCATATATCAGTTGTAAGTGAAATTATGAGAAAAAGCTGTAATGCAGAAAAACACTATAAATGGAATCAGTGCGGTGAAGCTTTGCAGTTCATGGTAACTTTATACAAGAATGAACGCTTTAGTCTGTAAACATTCTGTTAAAGACAGTGTATATCACACTAGTCTTTGAAGATCTGAAAGAACTATGCTAAGTGGGAATCTATAAATATAAAGTATTTGTTAAGATTTTTAGTCAACACACTTTCACTTACACAAGGTTATTCTGGGATAAACATCTGACAAGTGTCTATAATCTCTTCAAGCATTATGCTGTTCCTCCTTATTTTGTTTCTACTTGCAAGCTCATATGGACAAAAGCCCTGTGAATTTAATGAATCAGATAACCGTTTTACATTTCACAATTCTCTTCAATTAAATGAAAAATATTCATCTAGGTGTAAAGCTTTATGGGTATATGTTAGTGCCTTATCTTTTGCTGTAAAAGAAAACATCTAAAGCAATTTTTAAAAAAGAAAGAAATCAAAGAAGACCTCAGAAAGTATTTCATGCTCAGGTATTGGTAGGATTAAACATAGTGAAAATGGCCATCTTACCAAAAGCAAACTATAGATTCAATGCAATTCCCATCATAATTCCAAAAAAAATTCTTCAAAGATATTGAATGGGCATTTCTCAACTTTTTATGGAAATGGAATAACAAAAAAAAAAAAAAAAACAAGGACATCTCAAATAATTCTCAACAATAAAAGGACATCGAGAGGGATCACCATCCCTGACCTCACACTCTACTACAAAGCAATAGTGATAACAAGCTCATCATATTGATACAGAGGCAAACACATTGATCAGTGGACTAGAATGGAAGACCCAGAAATAACCCACAAACCAATGGACACATGAATTTTTATAAGGAAGCTAATAATGATACACTGGAGAGAAAATAGTCTTCAAATGGTGCTGGCCTAACTAGAGGTCACATGTAGAAGAATGAAAATAGATTCACCACCGTGCACAATGCTCAAGTCCAAGTGAATCAAGGACCTCAACACCTGATGCACTGAATCTAATAGAAGAGAATTTGGGAAATAGCCTTGAAGACATAGGCATAGGAGAAAACCAGTAGCTCAGGATCTAAGCTCATCAATCAGTACTAGAGACCTCTTGAAACAGAATAGCTTCTGTAAGGTAAAAGGAAAAGATCTTCACTAACTGACATGAAAACAGAGGGCTAGTATACAAAATATCTAAAGAACTCAAGAAGTTAGACTCCCCAAAAAGCAAATAACCAAATTAGAAAATGGGTACAGAGTGAAAAAAAGTATTCTTGGCAGAGCAATCTCTCAACATCTGTAGTCATCAGGGAAATAGAAATCAAATGATACTGAGATTCTAATTTTCACCAATCAGATTAGCTAAGATCCAAAACTCAAGAGACAGCACATGCTGGCAAGGATATAGAGGAAGGAAACACTCCTCCATTGCTGGTAGCATTACAAACTTGTATAAGAACTCTGGAAATCAATCTGGCAGTTTCTCAGAAAATTGGAAATAGTTCTACCTGGAGATCCAGCTATATCATTCTTCGGCATATATCCAAGAGATGCTCCACTGTATCTTAAGCACATGTGCTCCACTATTCTATTGTCATAACTTTCTTCTTCGTAATAGACAGAAATTGGAAGCAACCAAGATGTCTCTCAACAGAAGAAGGGATAAAGCAAACGTGGTTCATTTTCCCAATGGAATACTCTTCAGCTATTAAGAACAACGACACCATTAATTTTGTGAATAATGGATGGAAATCGAGAATATTGTGTAGGGTAACTAAAGCCCAAAGAATATATGTGGTATATACTCACTGATATGTGGATATTAGCCAAAAAGTACAGAATACCCACGATACACCACAAAGACTGTAAAAAGTTAAACAAGAAGGAAGGTCCTAGTGAGGATGCTTAAATCCCACATAGAACTGGAATTTAAATAATCATGGGAGGCAGAGAGGGAGGGACATGGTGAGAGAGAGGAGAGAGTGGGGAAATGGGGGCAGGATCAGATATGGGGAAGAGAGAAGAGAGGCCCAGAGAGACAGGAGAATGAATGGAAATATGCAGCAGCCTGGGATGAGGGTGGGGGCGGGGGATCCTCTAGAAAGTCCCAGACACCCTGGATATGGGAGGCTCCCAGGACTCATGGTGGGTAAGTTTAGCCAACATACCCATCAGCGGGAATGTATTACCTTAAGAGTCTACCTCCAGTAGTCAGACAGAATCCCCAGTGGAGGGATAGGGATAGCAATCCACCTACCAAACTTTGACCCAAAATTGCTTCTGTTTAAAAGAAATGCAGTGAGATAATGGAGTATTGTACAAGGAGATAAGAGTAGATCAATTTGCATTCCTGTACATGCTGACTGCCAGTTACATCAGCACCATTTGCTAAAAATGGTCTTTTTTCCATGAGATGGTTTTGGCTTCTTTGGCTTCTTTGTCAAATATCAAATGACCATAGATAGGCAGGGACAAAAAATGGAACAGAGACTGAAGGAAAGGCCATCCAGAGACCACACTACCTAGAGATCCAATCCATCTGCATACACAAACCCCTGACAGTATTGCTGATGCCAAGAAGAGCTTGCTGACAGAAGCCTGGAATGGCTGTTCCCTGAGAGATTCTACCAGCATCTGACTAACAAAGATGCAGATACAGCCAACCATTGGACTGAGTCTACAGACCACAATGGAAGAGCTAGAGGAAGAACTGGAGGGGCTACACGGATTGCAACCCCATTGGAAGAACGAAATTAACTGACAGGACCACCCAGAGCTCCCAGAGACTAAACCTGCAGCCCAGGAGTATATGTGGAGGAATCCATGACTCTAGATACATAAGTAGCAGATGACAGCCTTATCTGACATCAATAGAAAGGGAGGCCCTGGGTATTGTGGAGGTTTGATGCCCCAGCATAGGGAGATGCTAGACTGGTGAGGGGGGAGTGGGTAGGTAGTTAGAGGAACATTCTCATAGAGGCAAAAGGGATAGGGTATGGTATGGGGGATATGTGCAAGGGTAACTAGGAAGGGAATAACATTTGATATGAAAATGAATAAAATAATTAACAAAAGCATAAAAAATATTTATATTAAAAATCCTCCAATTTCAAAGAGGAAAATGTATAAATTGATACATCGTCGGGGGCACAGAATTCTTCTTGTATAATTTTTATATAAAGTTGGAGGCTGAGAAATAGTAATTCCAGAGTAAACCATCCTGATTTGCCCAATGAACCTAGCAGTGTGCCCAGGATGGCATAATTTCTCACAATGCATGCTATGAACTACACATCACACCAGAAAATTACAATTTAAAATTATGTTTGTCTAAATTGTTCAACAGGAGGAAACAACACAACCAGCCTGTGTACATGGTACTTATGACACAAAGAGCTCAGCAACAAGTGTGAATGTGAAAGTGGTAGTTATGATGATTTATTTGCGAGCCAGCCATAGTTGATAACACACGTACAGTTTGCCTTCATCAAAATGAGTCTGCGGGACGCAGTGTTGAAGACGCATATCCGTTCTTTATACTTCATTTAGAATGCCAATGGAAAGCTTATTGACTCTAAGTTACAACTGCTTTGTTTTTCAATAGGTAAAAACAGGAATTTATCTCACTATATTAGAAAATTGAATAGAGATACCTGAAATGGACAGAGGCTAAAACATCAGAAAAATCTTATAAAAGCTGGTCAAAATGAATTCGGTTATATATGATGTTGAATGAGATTGGAATATTGGCCCTTTGAATAGGTGGGTATTGTGAAAAATGTTTAAATGGCAATATTTAGAGAAAAAGCACTCTAAGAGCACACTTTCAAAAATCTGCCCTCCAATAAAATCACGACATTGCTTTAAGTCAAAAGCACAAGTAAAAACTTATTTGGGTACTTTTGGACCTGCACGTAGTCTGCCATGTTTCTTACTGAACTGCAGATTTACTTGTTGTCTTTTCTGGTTTAAGATTTTCGCAAGAAAGGAATGCTTCTTCAGATGCTTAAACTATGGAGCCTGCAAGAAAGCAAGAAACTTGGCCTTGCTCTGTGAATATGCTTTGCAACTAAACTGTTTATGAGGCCTGAATTTGTTTTTCTTTCTTTCTGAGAAGATGAAATTCCATTTGTCTTCTCATTTTGAATTACAACCTACACTGTTCCCTTTCATATGTGTTTTTGAGTAAAATGAAATATATATCTCAACTAAGTCTGTGAGTTTGATGGCAGTTTTGCCCTCACAATATTGCACAGCCCATCCTTTGGATATCCACGTGCAGACACTCAAGCCTCCGTGACAGATTCTAGGAAAGCAAATTTTCTTTCTGTCATCTTTCCTCTCTTTTCCTTCCTGTAGACCCTGTGTAACTATTTACATAATTTAATGCTGTTGGTCTTCCCTCCCACTCTTACAACTGCATGTTGATAATCTGATCAGATTTCTCTTTTATGCATTTGCATTTGACTAGTTGTTGCTTTTGAGACTCAGTTTTAAAAAAAAAATGCAATAGTGAAACAATCCAGTGGGAACTCAAAATGCAACTGTCAGTGTAGCATTTCATGTCATTTTCAGATTGCTTTGGACACACACACACACACACACACACACACACACACACACACACACGTCTTACAGGTATATGTCTACAATATAATAATACCAAGCCTCTATTTTGTGGTTATCACTACGGCTGTGAAATAAACTACAGTCTAGAAATATTAACTATGAGCTGGCTCCTTCCTTTCCTCTTCATGCTACTCATCCTTGCACAGGGCTAATGTTTCTCAGTTAATTATGATGCTGTGCAGACAATGCCTAGTGACCAGCATCTCTCTAGGAGCCTATGGAGACCTGACAACCAGGCTTTGACACCTAAAAGTTGGTAGTTTTGCTCCTAATCACCACATAACAGAAGTAACAGAATCTGCAGTCCAATTTTTCTCTCATTTGCTACCTTAGACTCATATGGATAATCTATTTCATTTATATTTAAAAGTGGACTACAGTTCAAGAAAATCTTGGTTATAATCCTAATCTTGTGTTGGTTAATGGTGTATTATGCAAGGCTACTTGAATTTGAGTTTGAATTTGAAGTGGTAAACAAGTGCACTGGTCCATACCTGTAATATCATCATTTAGAAGGTGGAGGCTGGAGTATCACAAATTTGAGAGCAACTTACTCCAGTCATAAAACAAACACATTCAAGTAAACAAATGAAAGAAAATAAAGTTGACATATTTATAAAATACATAGTGATGATTTAGTAACCATAACAACAGAAAACCTACTTGAGAAAGTTAGAAATCAGTTTGTAATCTTTATTGCTATTTTGCCACAGAAATATCTTGAATTTTCATGCCTTCTCTAGCTGACTGGTTCTAGTACGAGCTGGCCTTCTTCAAAAATGCTAATGGACATTAGTTAATGAACTACTAATATAGACTTCTAAACTATTAATCAACTTGACTATCCAAATGGAATGACATTTTCTGATGCTATGTTTGGTTAACTATAGAGATTTGAAATATCTCAAAGGCAACAGACTTGGAAAACTAAATGAGCAGCACAATAGTTAAGAAAACACCCAAAGACCCTCAGTGTCAAAGTAAAGAGATTTCTTCAGTTCTTAAAGGGTACAGATATGTTTTCAGGGATGACCATTTGGTATTAGAAAATCAATTGGTTGGATCTTCCCTATGGAAAACCTGCATGCTGGCTCTCAGTATTCTTTAGGTTCCTGTAGTTCTTTATGTACGGTTAAAAACACACACGCTTTCATCAATCTACTTTGACATGAATATTGCTGTTTTTGCTCAACTCATATTTAGGCATTAATGCTAGTGAGGTCTTATGGGTGTAGACTCAGGTATTATTTGGAGATACAGCCTCAAAACAAACTCCCTGGCCATAGTGCTCTTCCAATCTTTCCAGGCCCACTTCCACGATGCTCCCTGAATTTATGTGCAGGACACATATTATAAATGGGATCATAGGGACTGGGTTCTTCAATTCTGCATTTTGATTGGTTGTGGGTTTCCTGCAGTGGTCTTCATATGCCTCAATAAGAAGTTTTCTTGGTGAGGGGTGAGGACTACACACACACACACACACACACACACACACACACACACACACACACACACACACAGATACACACACACACAGACACACACACATACCCACATACAAATCTTTTGAATGTAGTCATGGGTTATGTTCATTTAGTAAAGTAGTAGTAGCTGTGGGTTCTTCTCCAAGACAATTCTATCTACTCGTTTACTCATTCAATCTTCTTTCAAAAGTTTTATTATTACTTAGCCTGTGTTTTCTCAATATTCATACACATATTTTAATCATTTTTATAACTCTTAAAACATTAAATTTCAATTAAAGCACTCCAAGATTCTTAACATTATAATTAAATACAATCACTTAGGGAAATATATAATCATAAACACTTTTGTGTCATACAATTAGTTCAAAATTAGATAACAGAGCTAAACAAAGAATTCTCAACTGAGGAATATCACGCAGCTCAGAAGCACTTAAAAGATGTTCAACATCCTTAATCATCAGGGAAATGCAAATCAAAACAACTCTGAGATTCCACCTCACACCAGTCAGAATGGCTAAGGTAAAAATACAGGTGACAACAGATGCTGGCAAGGATGTGGAGAAAGAGCAACACTCATCCACTGCTGCTACAGTCACTTTGGAAATCAGTCTGGTGGTTCCTCAGAAAATTGGACATAGTACTACCTGAGGACATAGCTATACCACACCTGGTCATATACCCAAAAAATGCTCCAATACAAAACAAAGAAACATGCTCCACTATGCTCATAGCAGCCTTATTTATAATAGCCAGATACAGGAAAGAACCCAGATGCCCTTCAACAGAGGAATGGATACATAAAATGTGGTACATCTACACAATGGAGTACTACTCAACTATTAAAAACAATGAGTTCATGAAATTTTTAGGCACATGGATAGAACTAGAAAATATCATCCTGAGTGAAGTAACCCAGACACAAAGAACACACATGGTATGTACTCATTGATAAGTGGATATTAGGCAAAAAGCTCAGAATACCCACGATACAACTCATAGACCATATGAAGCTCAAGAAGGAAGAGTGGATGCTTCAGTCATACTGAGAGGGGAGAACAAAATATTCATGGAGGGTAGAGAGGGAAGGGATGTAGAAGAAGAGAGCAGGGAGAGGTGGAAAAAAGAGGGGGCAAGATCATGTATGAAAGTACATAGGGGAGATGTACTGAGGGTCAGGAAATTGAACAGAGGTGTGTAGCAATGGGGAACAGAGAACTGCAGGTAGCCACCAGAAAGTGCCAGGTGACACAAAAGCAAGGAGGCTCTAAGGACCCAATGGGGATGACATTAGCTGAAATTCCCAACAAAGACGAGAGAAAACCTATAGAGACCATATCCAAAGGTTAGGCACTATCCCTGTGGGACAATGAAAGACACCCTGGTTCCTGGTTGAAGATGTTTAAAACCCTTCGACCTGATGGATGGTAGGCATCTCACCTGACTCCTAGGAAACAAGGCTGGTCACTAGCTTGCAGCCCTCCATACATTTGTGACCATCAGCGACATAAGGTGAATGCCACAAGCCCCTTCACAGGTAGAGAACATGATCACAGGTAGACTCAAGACAGATCTCCATTATAACGAGGTACCTAAAGGCCTGGAGGCTTAGCCAATGACCTTCCCTTCCCAGACACTCCTCCCTGCAAAAGATATTTAATCTCTGGTCCACTCTGAGAAGTAGGGTACAGTTTTACTCATCCACATTCCTCCATGACAGTAAACGCCTTAAAGCATGCATTGCCTCCAATCTAATCTCCAGAAGAAACCCTCCCTGCACTCCAGTGGCTTACCACTAAGCTCAAATTTACCGCTGTCTAACCAAGGACTCCTGCCCTCTTGTAGGACCAGCCTGAGTACCTCCTTTTTCCCTTTGGCCCCAGGCTAGACCCAGCCCCGTGGGCCCCACTGCAGCTTCTCAGCTCTTTCACAGCATCCCAACAGTGCCTGGATGCTCAAGAGCCTGAGAACCCAACATCCATCCCCACCTCCCACCCCCTGCCTCCTTGCAGACCAGGGAACCCTCAGGTCACCCCCAGCTGTGTCAGGTGCTCAGACTTCCCATTCTCACCTGTGAAGCAGTGTCCTGCAGTTTCCTTCAGCCTGACACTTTTAAGACTCTACCTGAGGGGTTGGGGATTTAGCTCAGTGGTAGGCCCTGGGTTCGGTGCCCAGCTACGGAAAAAAAGAAAAGAAAAGAAAAGGAAAGAAAAGAAAAGAAAAGAAAAGAAAAGAAAAGAAAAGAAAAGAAAAGAAAAGAAAAAAAAGACTTGACCTGAGTCTTAATTGCATGGAGACTCCTGTGAATGAGACCTGAGACCAGGGACCGACGAAATACCATGAAGATTATTATTATTCCAGCAAGCTGGGGTCTGCCTACTTCGGGAGGAGAGGCGACCCTGAACAATCTGTAAAGTACAGTTTTATACATTCTGTAAAGGGTTACAGAGATGGAAATTGGGCATACGGGGGCATTGGTGAGCTCAATCCACCCTTAGGTTGCTACAAAACAGGGCAGTGTTGGGGTCCTTAAAATGCGTTCCTTTAGATAAGGTTAAGATAGTCCTGCTGGGAAGACAAGGTTCCCTCCACAGGGATCTGCCCCAGAGGAGATTGGGCAGATCCCCCTACATGGGAGGGGCTGTCTGAGGCTAGTGGAAAAATGCTAGCTCTCACAACACCTGCCCAGCAGCAGCAGCATTGGGTAAGCTTAGTCAAACTTCCTGCATTTAGCCTCCCCAGCAGCCAGAGCCCTGTGGCAGAGCAAACAAAGGACCCTATTATCCTACAAATGGGACCCCATTCTTCTACAATCCCAGTTAGAGGGATAGGAGCACACATCCATCTCCAAAATTTTAACCCAGAATTGCTCCTGTCTAAAGGAAATGCAGGTACAAAGACTGGAGCAGAGACTGACGGAAAGGCCATCCAGAGATTGCTTCGCCTGGTAACCCATCCCATATGCAAATGCCAAACCTGGACAGTATGGCTGGTGCCAAGAAGTGCTTGCTGAAAAGGGTCTGATAGAGCTGTCTCCCAAGAGGCTCTGCCAGTGCTTGCCCAATACTTATACTGATGTTTACAGCCAACCATTGGACTGAACAAGAGAACACCAATGGAGGAGTTAGGGAAAGGACTGAAGGGTTCGGAGGGTTTTGCAACCCTATAAGAAGGACAACAGTATCAAATCAGACCCCCCAAAGTTCCCTGATATTAAACCACCAACCAAAAAGTACACATGGAGGTACCCCTAGCTCCAGCTACATATGTAGCAGAGGATGGCCTTATCTGGCATCAATGGGAGGGCAGGCCCTTGGTGTTGGGACAGCTCTGTGTCCCAGTGTAGGGGAATGCTAGGGAAGTGAGGCAGAAGTGGGTGGGTGCATGAGGGACCACCTTCATAGAAGCAGCGGGTGGGAGAGGGGATGGTGGGTTTGTGTCCGGGGCCACATGTCCTGCTTATGCCTTTCTTTGCCTGAGCTACGTGTTTTCCACTTCATGGGCCCTTGTTTCCGAGTAGCTTACGTGGAGGTTACCACCAGCCAAAAATACTGGAGACTTCCTGGCAGCTTGCTTCTGCACAAGAATGAGTTTCACTTTATCGTTAGTTAGAAACTTCAGGAAATTGAAACTTACTGTAAGTAAGAAGTTTTTAGAAAATCAAAACTTATGCCATTGGCTTCTGATGTGACATGTGTTTATTGTTACCCCGACAAACAGTTTGTATTGTGTGATTTTTCTGCTTATAAACAAGTGCTTTTTGCTTGATTAAATGAGACTTGATCAGAATACTGTCTTGTCTCCATTTCTCACGCTGGTTGTCCCATCTAGCCCATTCCCCTCTCCAGGGTCTCAGTTGATGTTCCTGTGGGCCTGGACAGGTTTATGGAGAAGAAAGCAGGATAAAGGAAAAACATTTGAAATGTAAATAAATAAAATATACAATGCATGCATCGCTAAACAAATAAATTTGAAATTATTTTAAAGAATTTAAACAAACGTTAAAAAATGTTTTCAGAAAAGATTCTATGGACTATTGTATTGTTTCTTGATTTGTTTTTATTGGTGCCACAGCTTCTGTTTTAGCCACAGATATCTTGTTGTATAACAACAAGCTACTTGTCAAATCATTGCTTGGTCACACAAAAGTCACGACCTTCTGAATTTGATAAAAAAAATTGCTAAATATAGAACAAGATGAGAGACAGAGATTATTTTTGCCCTTTGTAAGTTGAATTCTCACAAAAATCTATGTCTAAAATTCAACCTCAAAGCTTTTAAAAGATGGAGATGATACTGTGGATCATTTTAACATATTCTCATATCATGTAAGGTATAATGGCCGCTATTAATTTTCAGCTCAACAGGATCTAGATTCACAAGGGAGATGGGTCTCTGGGCATATCATGTCAGCAGACAAAAATATGTTTATATTAATTTTGAGAGTGGCCTCCAAACTGTGTGTGGCACCATTGCAGAGAATTATGTGACTGTATGAGATTGGAGAAATTTAACCCTTGCATGCACTTATTGAGTGAATGATCTGTGTTCTTCAATGTAAGTATAAGGTGATCAGTATTCTCCAACATCCGTGGCTATTTCTCTTCCACTATGGACTATGACCTGGAATTATGAGGCAAATAAACCCTTTCTCCCAGCAATTACTTTTTATTTTGTAGAGCATTTTATCTCTGCATCGGATGAAAGCAGTAACCATAACACAAAACTGAGATACATGGCACTTAGGAATCTAACCTTTAATACTTCAAATTTGACATTCTGGATGAGGAGAATTCCCTTGCCCACACTAAACCATTATTCTAAAGCCTTTCCAGAGACTCAAAATATCTTTAAAAAAGGGATCAAAAAAACAAAACAAAACAAAATAACAACAAAACAAACAAAAAACAAACCCCAGTATCCTTTCTTCCTTATAAGTTAATCATCTTAGATATGTTGCTGTAATTGTAGAAACAAATTTAACAGGAGGATTTCTATAACATTTCTTTACCTATCTTAAAGGGGAGAATCTTCTATCTCAGTTTCCCCATCTCTTGACAACTGCTATGGACAATAATAGACATAATTTGTCCTTACAACTCTCCCCTGATCTCCTTTTTTATCTGAAGTACATGCCTCATGCTTGCTGTAGAAAATTCACTACCTTGAAATCAAGCCATGTGATCATATAGCATTTCATGTACTTCTCAGTTCTCAAAATAACTTCTACATAGTTGCTTATGTCTAAAATAAAAATCTCTGAGACAAAAATTAAGTGATTTTGGTAAAGGAATATTAGCATTCCATCATTCCATCACCCAGTGGTAGCAAATCCAATTCAGCTAGCTTTCCTGGAAACATTTTCCATCACGCCTGTGCACCGTGGGAGCAAAATAAAGTTTTCTAATCAGCAGCATGCAGTTCATGGAATTGGAATGTATTGGCACCATGTCAAGCTATGAAAACATGGGAAAAAGCTACTCTTTTATTGGATGTTCCAGGGTTAGAATTGTATTCTTCCATGATAAAGGAGTAGAATGGTTTGTATGTTATATTTATTTAAATAGAAAATATTAATATAGGTTCAGATTATAATTTATTGATGATAGTCACCAAATCCCATCATCCCTGAGGAATTTTTTTAAATGGAAATTTTATTTATTTACATTTCAAATGCTATCCCCTTTGCTGGTTTCCCCTCTGCAAAACCCCTTTCCCATCTCTCCTTACCCTGCCTCTATGAGGGTGCTCCACCTCCCACCCACCCACTTTCGCATCACCACTAGCATTCCTCTACAAGCATCAAGCCTTCACAGGAAAAAGGGCCTTCCTTCCCATTGATGCCAGATAAGGCCCCTTCAGCTCCTTCGGTCATACTAACTACTGAATTCGGTTCCCTTTGATCAGTTGGATGGTTAGCTTTGGGTATCCACATCTATATTGGTCAGGACATGGCATAGCTTTTCAGGAGACAGCTGTATCAGGCTCCTGTCACCAAGAACTTCTTGGCACCAACAATACTGGGTCGGTTTGGTGTCTGCATGTGGAATATATCCACAGGTGAGGCAGTCTCTAGATGTCCTTTTCTTCAGTCTCTACTCTACTCTTTGTCTGTGTATTTCCTTTAGAAAGGAGCAATTCCGGGTTAAAATTTGGAAATGCCTTCAACTTGGTGGTGGGGAGGGGCAACACTAATTTCTGGTTATGTTCTCGACAGGATCTATGTCCCAGTTGTGGGGTATTTCAGCTGATGTCACCCCTGTAGAGTCCCGGGACGCTCTTGCTTTCCTGGCATCTGGCACTTTCTGGTTGCTATCCCCAGTTCCCCATCCCCCATTGCTACACACCTCTGTTCAATTTCAGACTCTGTCAGTACAATTTCAGTACAATTCCTCTATCTCCACATATACCTGATTCTGCCCATCTTTTTCACTCCCCCTCTCTGTTCTTCCAAAGTCCCTCCCGCCCTCTACTTCACTTGATTATGTTGTTCCCCCTTTTAAGTAGAACTGAAGCATCCACTTTTTGTTCTCTTGAGCTTTATGTAGTCTGTGAGTTGTATTGTGGATATTCCAAGCTCTTTGTCTAATATCTACTTATCAATGAGTATATACCATGTGTATTCTTTTGTGTCTGAATTACCTCACTCAGCATGATATTTTCAAGTTCTATCCATTTGCCTGCCAATTTCATGAAGTCATGGTTTTAATAGCTAAGTAGCATTCCACTGTGTAAATGTAATATGATTTCTGTATCCATTTCTCTGTTGAGGGATATCTGGGTTGTTTCCAATTTCTGGCTATTACAAACATAGCTGCTATGAACATAGTGGACCATGTGCCCTTATTACATGTTTCAGTATCTTTTGGACATATGCTGAGGAGTAGTATAGCTGAATCCTCAGGTAGTACTATGTCCAATTTTATGAAGAACCCCCAGACTGAATTCCAATGTGCTTATAAGAGATTAAAATCCTACCAGCAATGGAGGAGTGTTCCTATTTTTCTACATCCTTGCCAGCATTTGTGGTCACCTGTGTTTTTTTATCTTAGCCATTCTGACTGGTATGAGGTGGAATCTCAGGGTCATTTTGATTTGCATTTCCCTGATAACCAAGGATGTTGAACATTTCTTTAGCTGCTTTGTGGCCATTCAACTTCCCTCAATTGAGAATTCTCTGTTTAGCTCTATGCACCATTTTTAAATAGGGTTATTTGTTTCTCTGGAGTCTAAATTCTAGAGTTGTTTGTATATATTGGATATGAGCCCTTATTCAGATGTAGGATGGGTTTTTTTTTTTTTTTTTTTTTTTTTTTTTTTTTACAATCTGTTGGTTGCCATTTTTGTTTTATTGACAGTGTCCTTTGCCTTATAGAAGCTTTGTAATTTTATGAGGTCCCATTTGTTGATTGTTGATCTTACAGCATCAATGTCCCTTTCAGGAAATTTTCCCCTGTACCCATGTGTTCGAGGATTTTCTCTTCTATTGGATTCAGTATATCTGGTTTTATTTGGAGTTCCATGATCTACTTGAACTTGAGCTTTGTACAGGGAAAGAAGAATGGATCAATTTGCATTCTTTTATATGCTGACTGACAATTGAATCAACACCATTTGTTGAAAATGCTGTCTTTCTTCCAGTGAATGGTTTTAGCTTCTTTGTCAAAGATCAAGTGACCATAGATGTGTGAGTTCGTTTCTGGGTCTTCGATTCTATTCCATTGATCTACCTGTCTATCTCTGTACCAATACAATGCATTTTTTATCCCTATTGCTCTTTAATCCAGCTTGAGGTCAGGGATAGCGATTTACCCCAGAAATTCTTTTATTGTTGAGAATAGTTTTCACCTGAGATTTTTGTTATTCCAAATGAATTTAAGAATTGCCTTTCTAACTCTATAAAGAATTGAGTTGAAATTTTGATGGGCATTGCATTGAATCTGTAGATCACTTTAGCAAAATGGCCATTTTTACTGTGTTAATCAGGCCAATACATGAGCACAAGATATCTTTCTGTCTTCTGAGGTCTTTGATTTCTTTCTTCAGACACTTGAAGTTCTTATCATATAGATCTTTCCCTTGTTTATTTAGAGTCACCTCAAGATATTTTATATCATTTGTGACTATTATGACAGTGTCACTTTCTTAATTTATTTTTTAGCCCTTTTATCCTTTGAGTAAAAAATGACTACAGATCTGTTTGAGTTAATTTTATATCCAGCCACTTTGCTGAAGTTGTTTTTCAGCTATAGGAATTTTCTTGTGGTAATTTTGGTGTCATTTAAGTATACTATCATGTCTTCTGCAAGTAGTGATAGTTTTACTTCTTCCTTTCCAATTCGTATCCCTTTGACCCCTTTTTTGTTGTCTGATTGTTCTGGCTAGACCTTTAAGTACTATACTGAATAAATAGAGAGGCCCATACTTAAACGTAGTAAAAGCAATATGCAGCAAACCAGTTACCAACATCAAGTTAATTGAAGAGACACCTGACACAATCCCACTAAAATCGGGGTCTAGACAAGGTGCCCCACTCTTTGCCTGAGTTATTTTAACATGCTGATTTCCTTTTTTGGCTTTTTTGAAGTCTGTGTATAGTAAGTGACATCACTCTTTCAATAGGAACACCAAGTTGAAGGACCAACAACAGCATCAACATAGAAAAATGGAGAGGGCTCAAGTCATCCTATGGCAAATAATTTGGAGTGTCCACTGCTCTCTTGCTTTATCAAAAATTATTCTATTAGCCATAGTAGGATTCTGAGAGCACATTTAACATTTCTGAGTATGTGAAATAGGTGGTTTTATATATCAAGTTTTGAAATAAAGAATTAAAGTAATCCAGATGATACTCGGATTACAGTAAAATGATAATTGGTAGCCAAGTATAAAGCACTATTAGTAAGGATAATAATTTAAACTTTGATAATGACAGTAATATTTTAAAAGTGAAAAGCAAGACATAAAATGCATTTACACTTTTATACTGATCCAGAATATCAATGTGTTAATATCAGGAAATTTTGGAAGTTTCTTAACTTCAACTAATTGATTTCTTACAGGATCATAAATTACATGATGGCCATCTGCAAATACCATGTTTCCTTCAAAAAAATCATCCATTTGTCTGAGTTAGTCACATCTTAGATTGCTTTTAGGAAGTTCTTGTCTTTGGAAGGCCTGGTTTGTTTTGTTTTGTTTTGTTTTGGTTTGGTTTGTTTTTATAAGTAGACTTATCCAACTATGTGGCAGGAACCATGAAGACAAGGCTTCTCATTGAAACTGGGGTGGCTTTGAAAGCAGATTTGGATCCACAGCTCTCTCACTGCAAACTGCTGTAGTATCCGTGTGAACTTACTTCATTTCAAGTTCTCCGTCAGTCTCAGGTTTATATTGAACCCATTTCATAAAATCCAATATGCCCATGAAATGGCATACCTATGTCATTCATAAATAAAATGAATTGTCAATCAAAATATAGTATTGCTCTTTATCCTCTTTAATGACTATGAGCAATAAAATGTTCATTTGGCAAGAAAGTAGAATCTTTTGAGGTCTGATATGACTCAGGGTGAAAAGGTCTGAAGAGTGAGAATCAGAGCCACTGTCAGTTGTGGAGAGTGCTTTTCCAGCATCCTTGACCTGCTTGGATCAATGAGGAAACAGAGGAAATAGGAAGGAAGATGGGGGTTAAGAAAGAGAAAGATAGAGGAGACAGTGAGGACAAAGAGGGATGAAGATGCAGATAAAGGAGAAGCAGAAAAATTTGAAGCAGGATCTCAGGTGACATTGTGAAGTGGGATGTAATGGGGCCTCCAAACTAGAGAATAAGAAGAGATAGAAGAGAAGCTGCTGGCAGGAGGGAGGGCCACAGAGCCAAGAGAGTTAACCTTAAAGGACCTTCTTCTGAGCTTGACCTTGGCTAGAGCTCAAGAACAAATTCAGGACACTTTGTGTCTTTCTTAGAACAGACAAGGATGACTTGTGACACATACCTGCGGTTACAAAATATATGGTTACAAAATATTTTTATGAGTCTTATCAGCATAAGTGGAGTGTCAGCTGAGACATAGCTCTACACTTTTATTTGATGAATAATCAGATATCCACACAAGTAAGAGAGGTTTTTTGGTTTTTGTTTTGGGTTTTATTTGTTTGGTATTTTTGGGAGGGTGGTGGCTACAGAAAAGTTTTTCAAAACAAGTCTGTATGAGTCAAAATTGAAATTTATTTAAAAAGAATTCCATTTAAATAGTAATAAAATAAGACAAGGCAAAAACTAACACACCAAAATTACACAAAAGAAACAGAAGGAAAGACACAAGAATAAGAAACCCACACTCAGGATTCTCATAAAATCTCTAAGTGTGGGTTAATAATATATATATTCAAAGGACCTATTGCAGACCCATGCAGACCACGGACATCCTGCCTCAATCTCTGTGCATTCCTATGAGATTTGACCATGTTGATTAATAGGGCCTGTTTCTTGGAATCTTCCATTCTTTTTGGCTTTTTTTTTTTTTTTTTACTCTTTCTTCCCCATCTTCCACAGGGTTTCTTGAACTCCAAGAAGAGAGAGTTCTTTAGATTATGAGAGGAGAGATAAAATGGAGATATCCCATTTATGACTGAGCATTTCAAGGTCTAATGAGAGGTCTTTAAACAGATTTAATAACAATATTGAATAGGAAGATGGGGGAAAACACGAGTAAGACACTCAAGTGTAGCTATCTTTTTCCTAAGTAAAAGTTATGTTTAAGTATCTTTGTAATAACTACGTACAGATTTTAAAATTTCTGAAGTTGGAGCTCAAATGGTTCCTAGGAAATCTTTTTATTTTAATGAATGGGATCATAAGATATTTCTTGGGAGGCATTGGATGAGATGACAGATGATAACTCATAAGTAAAAATCCTAAGTCAGAAGGTTGCTGTGGTAGTTGTGATGTTTTTATTGTAAACAAGCTTATTTAGAATATTTCCAAAAATATGCCCTTACTGTATAGCATATGTATTCAAAGTTTAGGAATGGGGAACTGCTGTTTTAAAATTATTATTTGAAATATTTCAGAATAGTATATTGTGTAGAGGAGTAACCTTCACAGTAAATGGTAATTGAGATTAGAAGATTTTAGTCCTGACTACTAGCTTATGGGAGATTTCACCTATACCCCAAAAGTTCCTTTCCTGTTTTATAGCTCCTTTATTTTTCAGATATTTTATACTGCCTCAGTCTTCTGAAGCAACTCTTTCAGGCATGGCATATTACCTGGAAAAGGTCTAGGTCAGTGGTTTTCTTTTTGTTGTTGTTGTTGTTGTTGTCTTTGTTTTTTTGGGAGGTTGTTTGTTTTTTATGTTTAAGAAGAGCATGACAGAGAAAACTTGGTGAAAGGGCAATGAGGAGAATTGGAAATGAGGTCTGAAGTACTTAGGAGTCTAGATCACATAGGACCTTATAGCTGGTCTTTGTTCTCTTTGCTGTTTCTTTTTTCTACCACATACTTAAGCCCTATTCTTCCAACCCTAATAATAAATAGGAAAATAAAAAAAATAAAAAAAAAAAACAAGGCTAGAACATTATCATTAGACTACTTCCTGCTGATTACCAGTATCCATTCCTTGGAACAAGTTTGATCTTCACTGTCAGGGTAACTAATTTCTTCTTCTTTCTTCTTTGTGTATGACTATCTAAAAAATAGCTACCAACAGCATCCTGCCAACAACCTACCACAAGCCGTCCACCAATGAATCAGCCAACCCGACCCACCTCCTTGGACCCTAGCATTTACATAACCACTGAAAAGTCCCCAGTAATCCAAATGTCACACAATCAAAGAAAATATCTGCTGCTGGCAAAATCAACATCTGTATGAGACAAATCATACTCAGCTATCGACAGTTCAAACCAGTCACATATCCCACACTTGAGATTAAAACAAAAATGTGTTCTTATGTTTCTGTGTTCTTCAAAGGTACAAAAATTCTCACTACAGTCTTTAGCTTGCTAAGTGGTGCAGGCTGGCATTGAAATCATCAGGCATCATCAAACCTGGATAAGCTGACACTTATGTGGGTATCATTCAGAAAATTGATAGGGTTAAGGAACAAATCAGCTATATTCTATAAGCAGTTAGTTAAGGTTACAAAGTCAAGGAAAACAAAACGTTCACATGTGCCATAGTCAGCTCTTAGAGCACTGACTGGTGGAACTAAACTCCAACAACACTGACTCATCAAGAGATCGGCCAGACCTCAACATCTGTCCTTTCTAGTTCCTGGACAAGCCTGACTTTGGAACTTATAATTGAGCCTTTTTACTTCTTCAGTGATGTAGCTACTAATAAGGAGCCCACAGTTCTCTAATATTTCCTTACCTAAGACACTGTAAGGAAGCCTTAACAAAAGAATTCGTGTTCACTTATATGTACGTCATATAATTGTGTATGTATATTATATATGTGTGTGTGCCTGAGTATGCCATTTTAAAACTCATTACTGTACATAATTGACATACAATAATAAAAGTTAAATGTGAGATATATGACCATAATCACTACTGGAAAAACTAATATTAGACTTATAATAATTAATTCATTATTAACATCAGTGGGGTTTCATAGAACTATACACTTTCACTTCAGCCACTGACCAGTCAGAATTCCCTTATATTCATCAAAATGTATCTTATTTACATTAAGGAGGTACTGAATGAGTCTATTTCCAGTGTAGATACCAGCATTCGCTTTAAGGCAACCTTCTCTTTAGTCCTGTCTTGGCTATAGGGGCTGATTTTTACACCCTAATAAACCTCATTTTCTTATCATTCTATTGTCCCCACTCAATCTTATTCCTAACTGTGAGATAAGAAACTCAATTGCAAAGAAACTCATAAGAAAAACATTTTTTTGTTAATTCTGATTTGAATATTAATGATTACTTTACTATTAGTACTTATCATTCATGTGCATAAAATATTTTCATAAGTTCAGGTGATGAGTTTTTCACAGCTATTGAATGTTTTATATTTTTACTTTAAATTTAGTTTCTCTTTGTGGAATATGAAGCTTAATTTGAAGCTTTATTGTTCAGCATATAAATAAGGAGTAGAGTTTATATCATATTAAGAAGACACGTGTTTCCTCCCATAATTACTTCTGCATATTTGCCAAACAATGCTTGATCATCACTAAGTGAGAGAAAATTTCTTCAATGATGTACCTACTGGTAAAGAGCCCATGTTCCTGTAAATAATTCCTTATGCAAGATCCTATAAGCAACCTTTGCAAAAGAACTGATGTTTATTCATGTATATATATATGTATATATATATGTATATATATGTATATATGTATATATGTGTGTGTGTATATATATGTATATATATGATGTGTGTATGTATCTATAAATATGAGCATATATAATATATAATATATACAATATAAAACATATCCTGTGTGCTATATATTATATGTGCCATGACAAAACACATCATTGTACATAATTTACATATTCTAATAAAAATAAATTTTAAAATATGTAGTCATAGTCACTACTGAATTTACACTAACTAAATCACTATTATATTTTACTGTTCTATATTCATGCTTTTATCAATGGGATGTTTTCTTAGTTTTCATCTTGTTGACATTCCTTGAAGAAATACTCTATTATCGCAGAACTATTTGTTTTTCAAAATAATTTAAGTCTTCTATTTAATTTCTATTTAATATCAAATCTAGAATTAACTTATAAGCATCTATATTCAATATTAAAATGGGAAAATGAAATAGATATTATACCAAATATTCTAATGTAGAGTTATGAAGATGAAACAGTTTTAAGAATCAATGGTCATTTGAAACATGTAAATTAATAACATAAGAAAATCTTTTGACACACAAGGGTGGGCATGAAAAGAAACAAAATTAACCAGTAGAAAATGTTGTGGATTTGACTTAATGCTTGTGTTACAATAATTGTGTTCCCAAAAAATTATATGAGAATCCCACGTGTAAGAAGTTGTGGGTCTGGGTCCTCAGTTGGTTCTAATTGGTAAATAAAGTTCCTGGCAGCCAATGGCTGGACAGGGAGACAGAGGCGGGAGTTTAAGTTTCCTGGGCAAAGGAATCAAGGGATGAAGGATTTAGTGTTGCCATATTGGGGAAACAGAAATATCAGTTTGAGAGCAGCAGAAGAGCATGTGAGAGTCAGAGACAAGCTGCCCCAGCCCCGCCCACATTGGATCTAGGGTAGCAAAGATGGAGTATAGATTTTAGTAAGTAATAACTCAGGAGTATCAGAGTGGAGGCGTTAGAAACATGAAAATTTGGGAGTAGCCCAGCCATTGAGCTAATTAAATATTAAATATAAGACTGTCTGTATCTTTCCTTCGAGAATCCATACCATTAGGGATGTAGTTAGAAGGAACACGTGGCTTCATCACCATAGAGGAGAGTATAGTGGATTAACCACTCAATAACAGATGGCATTCAGCATGGGGCTCAAACTCACTATCAAAAATCAGAGATTCTTGAATAGAAAGTACATTCTGTGACACGAGATTGGGAGGTGAGGAGATATATTTCTTAGCAGAGCTGTGGGTTTTGCCCCAACCATAGGGTTCTTCCTCAACTCATGCAGATTTGGAACTAGAACAAAAGACATGCTAAATTGAAACACATAATTCTGCGTTTCATGGCATGAACTGGGACATAGCTAAGTCCCTCAAGCCAACCCGGACAAAGCTAGTTGGTGAGAATTTACTATGGGGCATTCTCAAAGGCTTCTAAGCTGTCTAGAGAGTTTGAGCTCAGAGGTACTGGCACCCCTGCTATAAAAACACAGGCTATTCAGAAGGCAGAAAGAGACAGATTATAGAGGCTACTTGCTTCCTACAATCAAATAAATAAAAGATAGAGGTAAATACATAAATACATAAACATTTAATTTATTTAAGGACAGGAAGGAGATAAAGCAATATGTTTAAGTGTTCTTAAGTATACATGGAATAAAGAAATCCAAGTCTTTGATCACAAATGTAGGAAATAAAGGAAAGAAGTTATTGAGAAACCCTAGCTTAACAAATAATAAGAAGATATTAATCTCCAAAGAAGGGAGGATGCAGGAAAACAGATTTAATTGTTATTTCAGCTTAGAAAGGAGAAGAATGTTTTAAAGGAAATATGTAAAGATGCTTGCCCTAAGAGTTGAAGAAAGATTTTCATACTAAATTAAGTATATTGTCTGATAGCATAAAGCAATCAAAATGTCTACAATATCTGATGGATGAACAAAACATGATAAATACAATGAAGTACTGTTTATTGATATAAAAACTAAAGCATTATGACTATGGCTATGATTTGAATTATCACAAGAAACATTGCTCTAGGTAAACAAATTATGTATGTTTATGTATATGTGTATATAAATTCCTATTTTATTGTATTTGTGGGTGTCTTAGGCTTGTATGTGCACATGTATGTGGGCGTGCTTGCTAGTGAATACATATGGGGTAAAAAACATTAATCCTGGCTGTTCTCTATAGCTCTCCACCTCAAGTTGTAGACAAGGACACTCATACAAACTGGAGCTTACTGATGTCCTCCACTGCCTTACTGTTCTGACTAGACAATCATGCATAAGTTCTACCTGTAGGCCTTGCAGTTTGACCTTATGGATCACCTAATAATTACCTGGAAGGAGTTATCTAAAGAGCCCCACACTTAGAGAAAGAACACCAGGAAAGTAAGAAAAGTAGAAAGCAGAAAAAAATCATCCTCCATAGTGGGGATGGGTTCCATAATTGATTATTCAATATCAAGGGATCATACCTGAAGTGATATACATACAAACAATTAAAAAGGGACTATGCAAGTTGTATTTATATATTTAGAGATATATAGCTATCTCATGAAGTGACCACATAATTGATTATTTGAATATGAATCAGGAATCTAGGGAGCAAAGAAAAGGGAAAAGAGAGTATACTTTATAATTATATTTTAATTAAAATATAAAATTAACTTAATTATACCCAATGTCATATTTTTACTTCAGTTTTTACAAACCATTTATAACATGTTTTAAACTTATAATTAGCCTTCATCAATTTTTATTTTGGAACACTCCTTTTTCTGAGAAGAAATTTTCATGTTAAATTTTTTCTTGTCTAAAAGAATCTCCCTTTTCCATCACCATTCCTTTAATATTTCAGACTTGTACAATACTGAACTTGGTAACTTGGGAAACCTATTTTTCAGAGGTATCTATAGAGGAAAAATTTTTCCTAAAATAGCTTATATACACACATACGCATATACATTCATATACTTTACATTAGGTATACCAACAATAATAATTTAGGAAGGTAGAATATATTTTGTTGTTCAGTGATTTTCACAATATTAGGACAGATGAATTTTTTAACACAGGAAAAAGTTACAGGATTTCAGTGTTATCGCTTTGTTATTAAACGACAAACCCCATAGAATCAAATGATTATTACTGAAGGAAATAGACAAAGAAGTTATCTTAAATTTAATTGTTATTTAATTTTTGACACTTATAGATCAAGATCATCAGGAATAACAAATACAGCTCATATTTTCTATATCTTTGAGTTATATACTGGAGGGGCTCAGGGGAAAAATAGCATTAGAAAATTGATAAATTAAACATTCTGAAAGAAAACAAAACTAAACAAAACATTGTTTCCCCAAAGGATATCCAACAGATAATATTTGAAAAACAAATTCAGTTAAAAACCATGGGCCATTAACCAAACTATTGAAGGAGTCAGCTCCAGGAAAAAAGTTACCAACATCTACCTGAGAAGGGAACCCAAAAAACCATGGCAGGGAACACGGAAGTCATGCTTGCACACAGTACTACATTGACAAGCTGAACTCTCCAGTGAGCTTTGATCATCCCCACAATCTCACCTTTGTGTATCAAGAACTGTTACAGAAAAAATATAGCTCTCTTTCTCCAAAGAAAGGATGGGATAATTCATTGCAGAGTTGAATGTTTTAGACAATATTTCCCATTAGGTATTAGTTTTGTGAACTTTTTCTGTTAACAACAAAACACAGGAAATATAAATCTGTCAAGATTTTAACACCATTTATGAGATGCTGGAACATTAGCAGAAAGATGGCAAAGGCTTACTTCTGAAAACCATGTGACATTCCAGAGGTGAATTATCCATACACATTAGGATTATGGTTGGTGTCTACTTTGTTCTAGGCCTCTGTGAAACTTTTATAAAAGGAAAAGTCTTTATGAAGGTCATGAGGACCTGAACATAAATCATTTAGGCCAATTTACAGTGTCTTTCACAGAGATGTTTTAATTGACCTTGCTGTTGCCATGTTGAACACCCTTCTCTGTAACATTCAATTTGCCATGGAACCAAGAAGTGTTACAACAAAATGTGATACCATTTCCCCAAAGATTGCTGGCAGACCACAAGGGCAAATTTCCATGGTCATCTGCAGTGCAAAGGGAACAAGGAAAAGGATAATCATTGATCTGATTTTCCTACAACAGGGCTGTATGATGAGAGGAAGGGAGAAAGAGAATAGCAGGGTAAATTTTAAAGATTCCAGTGGCATTTCACTTTAGAGTTACTCTTTTCAAAATGGCCTATCTCTAGCTACCTGGAGTGGACCGCACAGCATCACATTTATTTTATCCAATTATCTATCCTTGTCAGATAAATTACCAGTGGTCCCTGACAAGACTGCACGTGTATTTCCAGATTATTGCTGTTTAGTTAAAGAAAAGTGAAGAAGTACACATAGATGGCAAAATAGGAAAATAATTTACTGAGAAGTAAATGAAAGTACATATAAGTTACACTGCAAGAGAGCAATTGACTCTGGGTGAGAGTACCTCAAGGGTCCCAGGCTACTCTTTTGATGTTTTTCAGGGGTGTTAGAGAAAGAGTTGGTTTACAAGCAGAGAAGCATGACTGGATTTCTGATGTATTGACAGGCTTAAGTTCTGTTAGAATTTTTTATGGTGTATATCAGTTCCCATAATGCACCTAATTTCAATGATTTGTACACCCAAACATTCATAGGCAAACCACAGCAAATAAGAGATTTTCCCCCAAAGTTTACTCAGACTTATTTCATATGCATAAATGTATCAGCTAACTATCCCATGTTCTTGGATATATTCTTGAATAGAAAGTAACAGCTATAAAATGTTACTAAGAATTTCTAGGTAACTAAATATTGGAGTAACTATAAGCTTTTTCTGTAGAAGGGTGTACATCAAGTGAGTGCAAATGGTTTTCCTCAGTTGCTAAGTGATATTTGCCAAAAGGGTGTACAGCTCTTGGCAGTGGAATCCTAGGTGGCTATGCAAGCCCACGTTTGTGTATCTTAAGCAGGTTGAATAAATGTCTTCCACCAAAAACAGAAATACAGTATTATTTCAGATGTTGGCTTGCATTTTCATTTTTTATTTGATTTTTATTAGATTTTGTTATCAAAAGAAATATAATTTACAAATACTCACTCATTCCATCACATTTAAAATTATTTCTTAAGGTTTTCCCTCTAGAATTAGTGTGTCACTACTTTAAGTATAATGTCTATAATGCAAACAATAAAATACAGTGGTCACAGAAGATAAGCATGAAGACTGTCAACAGAAACAATAGAAATAAAGTCATGAAATAACAAGAATTAAATTAGCTAGTGACAAAAAATTATTCTCCTAGGACAGAAAGACATACATGTACCTCATTAGTGACTACAGCAATAAGGGAGAGACTGGAAGCACACAAGTGAATAACCAGTGTGTTTTACAATGGCAATGTCTGTAGATTAATACTGGAATTATCTTTATTGTTGGTTTTAATTAACAAATGTTATTGAATGCTTTTACAGTGCACAAAACATTGTTTTGAAAGAGGCATGTGCAGTACGATGGCTAAATCAAGCCAAATGACATATTACAAAACTTACTCAGCAATTCTCAATTATATAAAGATTATTGCTAGCTTCACTTATTTTATTTTGCAATCTCTTAAATTTACTTCTCCAAGACAGCTTAATTATGCAGCATAGTTTGTTCTTGAACCCCTGACTTTCTCTTTTAGCTTCTAGAGTGCTACGTTCACAGGATTATATCACCACACCATGTGCAGCTTCTAAGGGAAAAATCTTATTTTTTCCCCCTGGCTGAATATGTACTCGACTAGAAACAACCATTTTGCTCTTAACTTGTGTAACCTCGACTTTTTAAGATTGAACAAGTGATATTTCCTAGAGATTGTTTGTATCTGGCATATTTCATTACCTAGGAATTGTTTTTATTTGGCGTATGTTGTATGACAGAATGTCATCTGTGTTATTGCTATTGTGGTAAATGTCAGACTTCCCTCTTTTCAAGGACTGAACAGAATTCCAATTATACATTAAATCCTTAATTTTTGAGACATGATCACTAAAGACAAGAAAAGCTTCATCACTTTGTGTTTATTTTGGATCTTGGTTTTACCGTAATAGAGGTATGGCAGTTTTTCTACCAATATGAACTATAATTTATTAAATGCTTGTATTTTCACTATTCACTTTTAAAAATTAGTGTCTTGAAACACAACATATTATGATATAATTGATTTTGTATGCTGAGCATCTTAAAACACATTGACAGTAAAGCTCTGCACATGTGCTCATAATAGATTTCTGGTAGATTCCCAGAATCTACATACACAAACATCAGAATACAGAACTCTACAGATACAAAGGTGGAAACTTTAACAAATACATCCAGAATAAATCAGTCTCAAAGACTGATTAGTTGATTAAGGTCAGTATTTAAAAAGGTGACATGATGACTATTACACAAAATAGAAGCAGATGGAGCACTACCCAATTCCTTCTATGAAGCCACAATCACACTTATACCAAAACCACACAAAGACCCAACAAAGAAGGAAAATTTCAGACGAATTTCCCTTATGAATATCAACGCAAAAATACTCAATAAAATCCTTGCAAACTGAATTCAAGAACACATCAAAAACTATCTTCCATCATGATCAAGTAGCCTTCATCCCAGGGATGCAGGGATGGTTCTATATACAGAAATCCATCCACATAATCTACTGTGTAAAGAAACTCAAAGATAAAAATCAAATGATCATATCATTGGATGCTGAGTAAGCATTTGACAAAATTCAACACCACTTCATGTTAAAAGTCATGGTAAGATCAGAGATTCAGGGCCCATACCTACTCATAGTAAAAGCAATATACAGAAAAACAGTAGCCAGTATTAAACTAAATAGAGAGAAACTTGAAGCAATCCCACTAAAATTGGAGACTAGACAAGACTGCCCTCTCTCTCCCTACTTATTCGATATAGTACTAGAAGTCCTAGCCAGAGCAATCACACAATAGGAGGTAAAAGGGATACAAAATGAGAAGGAAGAAGTCAAAATAGCTATTTGCAGATGACGTGATATACTTAAGTGACCCCAAAAGTACCAACAGAACTACTAAGCCTGATAAACAACTTCAACAAAGTGCCTGGGTATAAAATTATCTTAAATGAATCAGTAGCCTTCCTCTACTCAACAGATAAACAAGCTGAGAAAGAAGTTAGTGAAGTGACACCCTTTACAATAGTCACAAATAACAACAACAACAACAACAAAATGCCTCAGTGTGACTCTAATCAGGCAAGTGGAAGAGCTGTATGACAAGAACTTTTAAGTCTCCGAAGAAAGAAATTGAAGAAGGTCTCAGAAGATGGAAAGATCTCCCATGCTCATGGATTGGCAAGATTAATATAGTAAAATTGGCCATTTTGCCAAAAGTAATCTACAGATTCAGTGCAATCCCCATCAAAATTCCTACTCAATTCTTTATAGAGATAGAAAGAGCAATTTTCAAATTCATTTGGAATAACCGAAAACCCAGGATAGCAAAAACTATACTCAACAATAAAAGAACTTCTCGGGGAATCACCATCCCTGACTTCAAGCTGTATTACAGTCCAATAGTCATAAAATCTGTGTGGTATTAGTACAGAGGCAGGTGGGTAGATAAATGGAACAGAATTGAAGACCAAGAAATGAACCCACATGCCTATGGTCACTTGATCTTTGAAAAAGGAGCTAAAACCATATATTACAAAAAAGATACAACTTTCAACAAATGGTGCTGATTCAACTGTAGGTCAACATGTAAAAGAATGCAAATCAATCCATTCTTATCACCCTGTATAGAGTTCAAGTCCGAGTGAATCAAGGACCTCCGCATAAAACCAGATACACTCAAACTAATAAAAGGAAAAGTTGTAAAGAGGTTCAAACACATAGAAACTGGGGAAATTTTCCTGTACAGAATAACAATGGCTTATGCTTTAAGATCAAGAATTGACAAATGGGACTTCATAAAACTGCAAATATTCTGTAAGGCAAAGGATGCTGTCATCAGGACAAAAGGGCAACTAACAGATTGGGGAAAGTTCTTTATCAATTATACATCCAATAAAGTGTTATTATCCAATATATTCAAAGGAATCAAGAAGTTAGACTCCAGAAAGCCAAATGACCCTATTTTAAAAAGGAGTAGAGAACTAAACAAAGAATTCTCAGCTGAGGAGTATCAAATGGCTGAGAAATAACTAAAGAAATGTTCAACATCCTTAGTCATCAGGGAAAAGCAAATCAAAACAACCCTGAGATTCCACCTCACACCAGTCAGAATGCCTAAGATCAAAAACTCAGGTGACAACAGATGCTGACAAGGTTGTGGAAAAATAGGAACTCTCCACATTGTTGGTGGGATATCAAGTTGTAACAATCATTCTGGAAATCAGACTGGCATATCCTTAGAAAGTTGAACATTGTACTACCTGAGAATCCAGGTATACCACTCCTGGGCAAATACCCAAGCATGCTCCAACATATAACACTCAGGTGACAACAGATGCTGACAAGGATGTGGAGAAAGAGGAACACTTCTCCATTGTTGATGGGATAGCAAGCTTGTATAACCACCACTCTGGAAATCAGCCTGGAGATTCCTCAGAAAATTTGACTTAGTACTACCTGAGGAACCAGCTATACAACTCCTGGGCATATACCCAAAAGATGCTTCAACATATCAGAAGGAAGGACACATACTCCATTATGTTCATAACAGCCTCATTTATAATAGCCAGAAAATGGAAATAACCCAGATGCCCTTCAACAGAGGAATGGATACAGAAAATGTGGTACATCTACACAATGAAGTACTACTTGGCTATTAATAACAATGACTTCATGAAATTCATAGGCAAATGGACGGAACTAGAAAAAAATCACCCTGAGTGAGGTAACATAATCATGAAAGAACACACATTGTATGCACTCACTAATAAGTAGTTATTAGCTCAAAAGCTCAGAATATCCAAGATACAACTCACAGACAACATGAAGCTCAAGACCAAAGTATTGATGCTTCAGTCCTTAGAAGGGAGAACAAAATACTCAGAGGAGTAAATATGGAGACAAAGTGTGGAGCAGAGACTGAAGGAAAGGCATTCTAGGGACTGCTCCACCTAGAGATCCATCCCATATACATTCACTAAACTCAGATACTATTGAAGATGCCAAGAAGTGCCTGCTGATAGGAGCCTGATATAGATTTCTCCTGAGAGGCTCTGCCAGAGCATGACAAGTACAGAGTTGAATGCTAGCATCCAATCATTGAACTAAGACGTGGGTCCCCATTGGAGAAATTAGAGAAAGGATTGAAGGAGCTGGATTGAAGGAGCTGGATTGAAGAGCTCCCAAAGAGTACACATGGACAGACCCTTGTCTCCAGCTGCATATGTAGCAGAGGATTTTTTTTTGGGGGGGGGTTCCAATGAGAGGAGAAGCCCTTGGTCCTGTCAAGGCTGGACCCACCCCCAGTATAGGGAAATATCAGGGCAGGGTGGTGGGTAGGGGTGGGTGGTTGTGTGGAGAAACACCCTCATAGAAGAAGGGGGAGGGGGGTTATGACAGAAAACCTGGAAAGGAAGTAACATTTGAAATGTAAATAAAAATTATTAAACCAAAATTAAAGAAGTAAGGAGGTAGGTGGAATAAGAGTTTTGAAGAGGGGAAATTGGTAAAGGAGACAACATTTGAAATGTAAAAAAAATAAAATAAACAATTTAATGAAAATGACTATTGAAAGTAACAACTCTTTCTTACCTTAGGCCAATCCACTACCTTTCTTTGAAGTGTGTCCTTTGCTTTAAATTTTTAATTAAAGAAAGTTCAACTTAATCTATCTGTAACTCTTGACAGAAATCTTTCTTCAAAAAAAAAAATAAATAAAACAAGAACTAAGAGAGCAATAGTAACAGTTTGGTGGAGCAATGACCAGGAGAGTACACCAGAAAAGCATATTCTTTGTGCTGTTCTTTATTCATTTCTCAGAATTTTGAATGTATTGGAAAGTATATGATACCCCAGTATTCAGCCACTTATATAAATATCCTAAAGGATCAAAGATTCAATTTCTTTTTTATTCTTTTTTTAAACACCATGGAAAATAATATATAGTTTTGTACCTTTCTCAGGTCTGATCTTAGATTACAGCAGCTGCCTATACCTTCCTATGCTCACCTGGACTAAAACAGTATTAACCTCCATTTCCCAGAAAGCTTCATGGCATTCTTTGCGATTGGGAACAAAGAATTCATGGTTAAATTTGAAAGTAGAGATCTCTGAGTGTCATGTACATGAAGGTTCATTTTCCTTGTTCAATCTAATTATTGTCACTGAAGCTTAGAAACAAAGAGGGACATTTTTCATGTGAGGATGTTAATGCAGTATTAAAAATAAGACTATATAATTTTCTGCTCACTGTTTTAAATAATTAATTCTTAATTGCAAGGTTATTTTCAGCATATTTATTTTTCAGAAAGAATAAGAAAAATATTCTCATTGCTATTTCTCTGCTGCCTCCAGTGTATTAAGAAAAGTATAAATCTGTGTGTTTCCATTTAAATTCTTTGAGTAATATCGATTCATCCTGTACTCATTGAAAGTTTAACATTTCTTAACCTCAGGATGTACTTGCTCATTTGCTTCTTTTCCAGACAGTAGTGAGGCAAGGTGAATAATTCTAGTCTGGTATTTTGACTTGATGTGGAAGCTTGTACTTGTTCTATTATTTACTAAGAGGATTTACAACTTGGAAAATGCTCTTCTTGTGTTGATACCATGAGGCAGTATTTGCTGTTGATGGTGGTCTTAGATGATGTACATCATCATCATTTCTGTGACTAGGATTATGTTTAGTCTCTCTCTCTCTCTCTCTCTATATATATATATATATATATATATATATATATATATATATGAATGTATTACATTTATTTAATACATCAATAACAAATGAAACTTGAGCATATTAGCAAGTGTCAGCTAAAGATAGGGCCACGTAAATGTCTACCTAGGAGTCTTCAACCTTGCCTTAAGAGCAAGTAACTTTTCAGATACTGCTTTTTAAACCTCACACTTCATAGTTACGAGATGTGAGCCAAATTAGCATGTTAAGAACATCCTATGCCATTTCATGACTTTGTCAATTATGGCTTACAGAGACACTATAACTCAGAAAAGTTATAGTGCCTTATCCAGATATAAAAAGACACCAGGATATGTAAGGATCTTAGTATTAATTTAGAAACCCCATTAATGGCTCCAAGGAAACCATCATCAAAAACTGAAGTGCAGTGACCCACGGCTTTGCTAATTTTTTGCTAGGAATTTATTTTAAATATTCAGTAAATTATGAAGCTAAAAATGAATTAAAACAGCAATTTAATATAATTATGAAACATTTTTAATGTAGGCAAAGTTCTCTTCAGTATATTGTAAAAGAAATACCTGTGAAATAAAGCTGATAAAATTGTCTATATTTTAAGCATTAGGTTTCGACTATATCAAAAGAAAAAGTGAAAATATAAAAAGCAAGATGCAGTGAGAGAAAGATTCTTAGTATTAACACAATGTGCATGGCCATTCAAACAGATATAATTTTCATTCAATGTTTTAAGCATGGAAGTGGATCAATGCACTTTGCTTTTTATAAGTATTATTAAAAGGTAAGTCTGATGTTAATGTAAATTTCACCTCAAGGAGAAAATATAGTATATGTTTGGGCACTGCTCAATAATTCACATTTAGCATACTAATAATTATATAACTTTAGAAATAAAATTTAGGTTTTTATTAGAGTAATTAAGTACCTAGAATAATAACTATTTTTTGAATTTATTGTTTCTTAGTGGTCTGTCAATAATAAAATATAACACATTAATCTTAATGCAATATGTAATATTCCTGCAGGTCTGATGATGCATGTTTGCAATCCTACTCAGCAGGACAGGAGGATCAAAGGTTTAAGAACAACATGAACTACAAAGTGATAACCTATATTTAAAAACATGTACTTGCTTCTGGTTTCTGCCAGCTCCCAGAGCTGAAAGCCAGTTACCAGGTGCCCTGACCCACCTGAGAACAGAGGTAAGACCAACTCTTCTGCTCTAAGCTACCTGCCTGCAGGCCTCAGGACACACAAACCCAGGAACAAACTGGGACAGGACCCTTAGTGTTTCTGTCTGCACCTGGAGCTGAACTGGTCCAGGAGCTCTATATACTCGAATACCATGGGGGAGAGAGCTGGACTTTCAGAAGTGTGGGCATTCCTGAGAGTTCAGGGGAAACAAATTCCTCTGCTCATAATCATGGCCCAAGAGGAACCTGCCTATTGCCCTCTGGGCACAGGAAGCTATGAGCAGTCAGGGTTAGGACCCCTTCAATTTCTGCTTGTGCCCAGAGCTGAAAGCCAGTCACTAAGGAGCTCTGACACACCTGAGAGCAGAGGTATGAAAAACACTTTGCTCCCAGCAACCCACCTGCAGGCCTCAGGACACAGGCATTCCGAACAGTCTGAGACAAGACTCTTCCAGTTTCTGCCTGCCTCTGGAGCTGATCCAGTCCTACAGCTCTCTGTAACCAGATCCCACTGAAAGTAAACAGGTCTACAGGAGAACGGACACAGGAGGTTCAAGCCATGTCAGAGACAACAAGACAAGCTAACACCAGAGACAACTTAAGGGTGAGAGGCAAGTACAGGAATGTGAGCAAAAGAAACCAAGACTACTTGGCATTATCAAAGCCCAGTTCTCCCACCAAAGCAAATACTTGATATCCAAACAAATCAGAAAAATAAGATATAGATTAAAAATCACAACTCATGAGGATGATAGAGGATTTTAAGAAGAGCAAAAATAATTCCCTTAAGGAAACACAGGTATCTATACCCAAATTTCATTGGGGAGAGAGGAAGACTCTCAGAAGTGTAGACAATCCTGAGAGCTCAGGGAGGATCACAACTTCTGCTCACATTCCTGGACCAAGAGGAACCTGCCTAGTGCCCTCTGTACCCTCTGGGCACAGGACCTAGGAGCAGTCAGGGGAAGGATACTTCTGGTTTTGGCCTGAGCACAGAGCTTAAAGCCAGTCACCTGGAGCACTGACAGACCTAAGAGCAGAGGTAAGACCAACTCTTCTGCTCTAAGTGACACTCCTGTAGGATTCAAGACATACAAACCAAGGAACAGCTCTCTGTTCCCAGATTCAGCTGAAAGAAAACAGGTCTACAGGAGTGCTGACACATAGGCTTACAGGAGGGTCAAGCCACTCTCAGAGACAGTAAGACAAGCTTATACAACAGACAACCTGATGGTGTGAGGCAAGCACAGAAAAACTAAGCAAGACAAACTAAAATTATTTGGCATCATCAGAGCCCAGTTCTCCCACCAAAGCAAATACTGTAAATCCAAACAAATCAGAAAAGCAAGATTGTGATTTAAAATCATATCTCATGATGATGATAAACAACTTTAGAAAGGACATAAGTAACTCCATTAAAGAAATAGAGGACAACACAGGTAAACAAGTAGAAGCCCTTAAAGAGGAAACACAAATATATTTTAAAGAATTACAGGAAAACACAAGCAAAGAGGTAAAGGAATTGAACAAAGCCAACCAAAATTTAAAACTGGAAATAGAAACAATAAAGAAGGCGCAAAGGGCGACAAGCTTGGAAATAGAAAACCTATGAAAGAGATCAGGGGTCATAGATGCAAGCATCACCAACAGAACACAGGAGGTAGAAAGGAAAACCTCAGGAGCAGAAGATACCACAGAAAACATTGACACATCTCTCAAAGAAAATATAAAATGAAAAAAGCTGCTAACCCAAAACACTCAGGGAATACAGGACACAAAGAGAAGATCAAACCTAAGGATAACAGGTATAGAAGAGAGTAAAGACTCCAAACTTAAAAGCCAGAAGATCCTGGGAAGATGTCATACAGACCCTAAAAGAACACAAATGCCAGCCCAGGTTACCGTATCCAGCAAAACTCTCAATTGATGTAAATGGAGAAACCAAGATATTCCATGACAAAACCAATTTTACACAATATGTTTCCACAAATCCAGCCCTACAAAGGATAATATATGGAAAACTCCAATATAAGGAAGAAAACTACACATTAAAAAAAGCAAGAAAGTAATCTCCTTGCAATGAAAGTAAAAGAAGAGAACCACACTTACATAATTCCATGTCTAACAACAAAAATAGCAGGAAACAACAATCACTATTCCTTAATATTCCTTAAAATCTATGTCCTCAATTCCCCAATATAAAGACTGGATACTTAAAGAGGACCCAGACCAGGCATTTTGCTCCATACAGGAAACACACTTCTGTGAAAAAGACAGACACTACCTAGGAATATAAGGCTGGAAAACAATTTTTCTAGCAAATGGTCCAAAAAACCAAGCTGGAGTAGCCATTCTAATATCGAATAAAATTGACTTTCAACCAAAAGTTATCAAAAAAGATACGGAAGGATACTTCATATTCATCAAAGAAAAACTCCACCAAGGTGAATTCTCAATCCTGAATATCTGTTCTCCAAATGCAAAGGCACCTAAATTCATAACAGAAACCTTACTAAAGCTCAAGTCACAAATTGCACCTCACACAATAATAGTGGCAGATTTCAACACCCCACTCTCCCCAAAGGACAGATCATGGAAACAGAAACTCATCAGAGATTAGAGAAACTAAAAGAAGTTATGAACCAAATGGATTTAAAAGATATGTATAGAACATTTCATCCTAAAACAAAAGAATACACCTTATGCTCGCACCTCATGATACCTTCTCCAAAAATGACTGTGTAATCAGTCACAAAACAGGCCTCAACAGATAGAAGATTGAAATAATTGTATGCATCCTATCAGATCACCACAGCCTAAGACTGATCTTCAATAACAACAAAGACAACAGAAAGCCCACATAGACATGGAAACTAGACAACTCAATGATAACTTGGTCAAGGAAGAAACAAAGAAAGACATTAATAATTTTTTAGAATGTAATGAAAATGAAGGCACAACGTACCAAAATTCATGGAACGCAATAAAAGCAGTGCTAAGAGGAAAACTCATAGCTCTGAGTTCCTCCAAAAAGAAACTCACAAGAATATGCACTAGCAGCTGGACACCTGAAAAGCTCTAGCATAAGAAGTAGACGGCAAGAAATAATCAAACCCAGGTTGGAAATCAACCAAATAGAAAGAAAAAGAAATATACAAAGAACTAAAAAACCAACAAAAAACAACAACAAAAAAAAAACCAGAAAAACAAACAAACAAAAAAATGAGTTAGTTCTTTGAGAAAATCAACAAAATAGATAAACCCTTAGCCAGACTAACTAGAAGGAACAGAGAGAGTATCCAGATTAAGAACATCAAAAGTGAAAAGGGCTACCTAACAACAGAAAGTGAGGAAATTTAAAAAAGTATCGGAAACTACTGCAAAAGCCTATACTCACCAAAACTAGGGAATCTGTAGGTTATAGAATTTTTTTCTATACAGATACCAGGTACCAAAGTTAAATCATCAGAGAAACCATCTGAACAGTCTTAAAACCCTAATAAAATAAAAGCAGTCACTTAAAGTGTTCCATCCAAAAAAACCTAGGACCAGATGGATTTAGTGTGGAATTCTGTCAGACCTTCAAAGAAGACCTAACACCAATACTCTTCAAACTGTTCCACAAACTAGAAACAGAGGGAACACTACCCAATTCATTCTATGAAGTCACGATAAGGCTTATACCTTACCACACAAATGACCGAAGAGAGAACATTTCAGACCAATTTCCCTTCTGAATATTGATGTACAAATACTCAATAAAATTCTCACAAACACAATCCATGAACACATTAAAACTATGATCCATCATAATCAAGTAGGCTTCATCCCAGGTATGCAGGAATGGTTCACTGTACATAAATCCGTGAACATAACCGACTGTATAAACAAATTCAACGGGGAAACCAACCTATGTGATCATCTCATTAGATGCTAAGAAATCATTTGACGAAATTCAACACCCCTTAATGATTAAAGTCTTAGAAAGATCAGGAATGCAAGGCCCATACCAAAACATAATAAAAACAATACAAAGCAAGTCAGTATCCAACATCTAACGAAAGGAGAGAAATTTGAAGCAATCCCATTAAAATCAGGGACTAGACAAGGCTACCCACCCTTTTCCTACCTATTAAATATAGTACTCAAAATCCTAGCCAGAGGAATTAGAAATAAAATGAGGTCAATGGGATACAAATTGGAAAGGAAGAAGTCAAAATATCACTATTTGCTGATGATATGATAGTCTGTTTAAGTGACACCAAAAATTCCACCAGAGAACTCCTAAATCTGGTAAACAACTTTAGCAAAGTGTCTGGAAACAAAATTAACTCAAACAAATCAATAACCTTCCACTACTCAAAGGATAAAGCAGCTAAGAAAAAAATTAAGAGAAATGACACCCTTCACAATAGACACAAATAATACAAAATAGCATTGTGTGTCTCTACCCAAGCAAGTGAAAGATAAGCATGACAGAAATTCCAAGTCCCTGAAGAAAGAATTTGAAGAATATCTAAGAAAATGGAAAGATCTTCCATGCTCATGGATTGGCAGGATTAATATAGTAAAAATGGCTATCTTCTCAAAAGCAATCTAAACATTTAATGCAATCTCCATCAAAATTCCAACTGAATTCTTCATAGGGTAAGAAAGAGCAATTTGCAAATTCATTAGGAATGACAAAACATCCAGGATAGCAAAAAACTATTCTCAAGAATAAAAGAACTTCTGGGGGAATCACCATCCCTGACCTCAAGGTGTGTTACAGAGCAATAGTTATAAAAACTATATGGTATTGGTACAGAGACAGTCAGGAGAATCTGGAATAGAACGAAAGGACTGAAAGAGCTGAAGGGGCTTGAGACCCCATATGAACAACAATGCCAACCAACCAGAGATTCCAGGGACTAAGCCACTACCCATGAACTGACCGTGGACTCCAAATTCATAGGTAGCAATGAATAGCCTAGTAGGGGCACCAGTGGAAGGGGAAGCCCTTGGCCCTGCCAACACTGGACCCCCAGTGAATGTGGTTATTGTGGGGAGGGTGGTAATGGGGGGAGGTTGTGGAGGGGAACATCTACATAGAAAAGGAGAGGGAGGGGTTAGGGGGATGTTGGCCTTGAAACCTGGAAAGGGTATAACATCTGAAATGTAAATAAGAAATACCCAATTTAATAAAGATGGAGAAAAAAAAAAGAACTGAAGTCCCAGAAATGAACCTACCTACTTATGGTCACTCTAAATTTGACAAAGGAGCTAAAACCATCCAGTCGAAAACAGACAGCATTTTCAACAAATGGTACTGATACAACTTGCAGTCAGCATGTAGAAAAATGCAAACTGATCCATTCTTATATCCTTATACAAAGTTCAAGTCCAAGTTGATCAAGGATCAAACTATTAGAAGAGTAAATAGGGGGGGGGTGCCTTGAACACATGGCCACAGGGAAAATTTTCCTGAAAAGAACATCAATAGCTTATGCTCTAAGAATAAGAATCAACAAAGAGAACCTCATAAAATTGCAAAGCTTCTGTAAGGGAAAGGACATTGTCATTAGGACAAAACAAAAACCAACAGACTGAGAAAAATTCTTTTCCAATTCTACATCTGATAGAGGGCTAATATCCAATATATACAAAGAACTTAAGAAGCTAGACTCCAAAGATTCAAATAACTCCATTAAATAGTGGGGTACAGAGCTAAACAAAGAACTCTCCACTGAGCAATATCAAATGGCTGAGAAGCACCTAAAGAAATGCTCCACATCATTATTCATCAGGGAAATGTAAATCAAAACAACCGCTATATTCCACCTCACACCAGTCAGATTAGCTAAGATCAAAAACACAGGTGACAGCAGATGCTGGTGAGGTTGTGGAAAAAGAGGAACACTCCCCATTGTTGGTGGGATAGCAAAGTGTAACAACCATTCTGGAAATCAGATTGGATGCAGAAAATGTGATACATTTACACAATGGGATACTACTTAGCTATTAAAAACAATGACTTCATGAAATTCTTAGGTAAATGTATCTTACTAGAAAATGTCATGCTGCCTGAGGTAACCCAATCACAAAAGAACACAGATAATATGAATTTACTGATAAGTGGATATTAGCCCAAAAGTTCGGAATACCCAAGATACAATTTATAGACCACACGAAACTCAAGAAGAAAGACAAAAGTCTGGATGCTTCAGTCCTCCTTAGAAGGGGGACCAAAATATTCACAGGAGGAAATATGAAGACAAAAGTGTGGAGCAGAGACTGAAGGAAAAGCCATCTAGAGACTGCCTCACCTGTGGATCCATCCCATATACAGTCACAAAACCCAGACATTATAGCGGATGCAAAGAAGTGCATGCTGACAGGACAGTGCATGCTGCCTCCATAGAGGCTCTGCCAGAGCATGACAAATATAGAGGTGAATGCTCAAAACCATTAGACAGAGAGCAGGGTCCCCAATAGAGGAGTTAGAGAAAATACTGAGTTAGCTGAGGGGTTCCCTGCAACCCTACAGAAAGAACAACCATATCAACCAACCAGATACCCAAGAGCTCCCAGGGACTAAACCACCAACCAAAGAGTACACAGGAAAGGACCCATGGCTACAGCTCCATATGTAACAATGGATGGACCTCGTCAGGCTCAATGGTAGGAAAGGTCCCTTGATCCTGTGAAGTATTGATGCCACAGTGTAGGGAAATGCCAGGTCAGGGACAGGAGAGGGAGTGAGTCTGTGGGTGGATGGGAGCACTCTCTTGGAGGCAGGGGTAGGGGTAGAGGATGGAGGATTTCTAAGGGGAAACCAGGAAAGGGGATAACATTTGAAATGTAAATAAAGAAAATGTCCAATATGAAAAAAACAAAATGAAAATTTTCTTCTTTGATGCTGTTAAAAATATTTTCTGGGCCTCTGAAAATGAAGCTCTGACTGAGCTTCTCATTTTTCTATTTCTATTATTCTTAGGTTTGTTCTTTTAGTAGTGTCCCAGATTTCATGTATGTTTTGGGTCAGAGTTTTTTGCATTAACATTTTCTTTGACTCATATTTCAATTTTTCCATTGTTTCTTCCACACCTGAGATTCTTTTTTCTGTCTCTTGTATTCTATGGTTCCAGTTCACTTACCTAGCTTTTTCACAACCAGAATTCTCTTTCTCCCTCTTCTCTCTCTCTCTCTCTCTCTCTCTCTCTCTCTCTCTCTCTCTCTCTCTCTCTCTCTCTCTGTGTGTGTGTATGAATGTTCCATTGCTTCTATTTCCATTTTCAGTATTGTATAGTTATATTTATTTTCTTTAATCATTTGGGATTTTTTTCTTCTGGTTTTCTTTAAGGCAATTATTTATTTCCCCCAGGTGTTTGTGTTTTTCTGATTTTCTTTCTGAAATTTAGAGATTTAGTCTTTATGGTTATCTATAATTTTTATAAAGCTATTTCTAAGGTTGCTTTCTTATGCCACAGCTATAGACCAGGATAGCTGGGGTCTTGTGGTGCCTTGTTGACCTGGTTGCTATTGATTGTGATTTTATGCTGGTCTCAAGGGATATGGGTTTAAGGTAATTATAGGTTTAAGATGTTGACTTCTGAGTTTGTATTTTTTGCATAGGTGTTCTTTTCCTTTGGTTTCTTTTTCCGCTGTGGTCTTCTGCTATGAGTAGCCTGTGGTCTTAGAAGCCAGTAAGTATTCTGGTCCCGTAGGGTATCCTAGCTGTGGTCCTGAGGCTTCTAAGGTTCTGAATGATGGCATGGCCTCTGGGGTTCTGGGATTCCGGGAACTGTCCTTGTGTCTGGTTAAGCATGGAGCTTCAGCCAGAATCTTTGGCTAGAAAATGATGAGGGTGGGACACTGTTGACAGAAGGTGGAACCAGTTCTCAGGAAGTGTTGGTGGTGTGTCAATAGGGATTTATGGGAACTCGGGTCGATTGGCCAATTTCATAGGGCAGAAGTCTCTAGTCAGAGTTGTAAACTGAATTCTTTATTTTTTTCTTTATTTCCCCCATCTGTGATATATATATATATATATATATATATATATATATATACACACACACACACAGGCAAATAATACACACACTCATATATACATATGTTTATTATATATATATGTGTGTGTGTGTTGATCGGGTATATGGACTTTTTTATTCCCTTCCACTTTAATTAAAGTGCTCATTATATCTAAGTGTTTTCTGGTAACAGATTTAGGATTCTTTAAATATAGAATCATGCTGCCTGCGAGTAGGACTGATTTTAATTTCTTTATTTTCTACTTAATCACTTTCTGTTTCATTATTTTGCTTTATTGTTCCTGCTAAGACTTCAAGCACTCTACTGAATAAGAAGGGAAATAATGGACACCTTCATCTCATTCCTTGTTTTAGAAGACATATTTTCATTTTTCCCAGTTAGTGTAATAGAGGGCATGGATTAATCTTTCATAGGTTATTTTATAATGAGCTACACCCATTCTGTCCCTTGATTCTTTCTATATTTTATTATTAAAGTATACTGAACTTTATCATTATCCTTTTCTACGTCAATTTAAATGATTTCTGTCCATTCAACTGCTGTGTTTTCGTGCCTGTGTCTCCAGAGTGCTGTAACTAATGATGTATATCACCTTATTCAAACCCTCTTCTCTGAATATAATGAAATAACTTTTCATACATATTGACATTTATACCTTGACCCACCTTTGCACCTTTTGAATTTAACCAATGTGTGTGTGTGTGTGTGTGTGTGTGTGTGTGTGTGTGTGTGTGTGTGTGTGTGTGTGTGTATGGGGAGGTGCTGAAGCTAAGGTCTAATTCCTTAATTGCTTCTTGACTTGTTAATAAAGAGGACCAGGAGCCAACTACTGGGCGGAAGGGGCAGGTGGGACTTCCAGGTTCCGAAAGGAAAAAGAAGCACAGGGAAAGAGAGAGGGGGGCTTCTTAGGCAAGGCTTTGGAATGAGAAACACAACAGCAATCATGTAACTGCTCAGCGTAGCCAGGGACTGCGACTCCGCTGAGGGAGAGGTGCCAGGGATATTTGGCAGGGGCTGAATGAAACAGACCATCGAATTGGAGGCGGAAGTAGAGCTGGAGATGGTGGTTTCGTAAGGGCACACATTTCCAGGCAGGAGGTATCTGCACCCAGCAATTATACCATGAAATGCAAGGTGTAAAGGTACAAACTGAGTGTGTGTTTTTTAACCGTGGACTCTAGGATCTCGGGAGAGGGTGAGTAACACTGCTGATCCTGGAGCAAAGGCAGATGGGAAAGAGAACTCTGGTCAGTCCGGTGTCTCAGATCCAGCTAAGCCAGGTGGAAAGAAAGAGAGCCAGGAGTAGCTGGTAGTAAGGTCACAACTCGCGGACTAAGGCAGTAGCTTGATTTTAAAACTACATGCAACACACACACACACACACACACACACACACACACACACACACACCACACAAACACACATATGTGTTTATTTGGGATAATTGTGACCGTATCTCATGTAGCTCAGATTGACCTTGAGTTCCTGACCATCTGCTTTTGTTCTTCAAGTGCTATAATCAGAACCTGGTGTCGCTTGTTTTAAATAATGTTTTAAAATATGTACATTTATTAATCCACTGATAATTTTATACATTCAGACAATGTATTTAGATAATATTTATCACTTATATCCCCCTTGAACTCTTGACAGACACACTTTCATTTCCAATCCCGTTCATGAATTTTCTTTTATTATTATTCTAAAACATTTCTGAATCACATTAATTTTAGATGTCTATGTCTTCCTAGGTGAAGGACCTTTTATATATCAGGATCACCCTACCAGGAGCCAAGTCTTTAAATTAAACTTATTCTCTCTTCCTATAAGTTACCAACTGCCAAAGTTCCTCAGCCTTGGATAGAGAATCATGAGCCTTACTTGACTTCTTGTGAGATCTTTTGCAGCCATTCACAACAGGTGTGATATTATGAATGCTATCATATAATCACATCAAGAAAACAATGTTTCATGCTGCTACTCCTCCCTGACACCTGGATTTTACAATTTTTCCATTCCTTCTTGATGGTCCATAAGTCATGGAGAAAGAATGTACTGTATAGATGTCCAAGTTATAGCTAACTCTGCAGGAGCTATTCTCTGACCAACAGTTTGCTTCTGTGTTAACCTCTTTTATTCCACAAAGCTCTGATGATTTCTTAATGCTTCATTAATCTATGGGAATTAAAAATAAGAATTTTGATCTTTGACAAAGAAGCCAAACCATCCAGTGGAAAAAAGACAGCATATTCAACAAATGGTGCTGGTTCAAGTGGCAATCAGCATGTAGAAGAATGCAAATTGATCCATTCTTATTTCTTTGTACAAAGCTCTAGTCCAAGTTGATCAAGGATCTCCACACAAAACCAGATACACTAAATCTAATAGAAAGAAAATAAGAAAGAACCCTGAAAATATTGGCGCAAGGGAAAATTTCCTGAACAGAATAACAATGACTCATGCTCTAAGATCAACGATTGATAAATGGGACCTCATAAAATTGCAAAGCTTCTGTAAGACAAAGGACACTGTCAGTAGAACAAAATAGCAACTGATAGACTGGGAAAAGATCTTTTCCAACCTTACTTCTGATAGAAGGCTAAAACTGAAAATATGCAAAGAACTCAAATAACCAAATAACCCTATTAAAAATGGGGTACATAGCTAAATAAATTCTCAGACAAGGAATCTCAAATGGCTAAGAAGCACTTAAAGAAATGTTCAACATCCTTAGTCATCAGGGAAATTTGAATCAGAATGGCTAAGATCAAAACTCAGGTGACAGCTGATGTTGATGAGGATGTAGAGAAAGAGGAACATATCTCCATTGCTAGTGGAATTGCAAACTGATACAACCACTTTGGAAATCAGACTGACAGTTCCTCAGAAATTGGACATAGGGTTAGTACTACCCAAGGACCCAGGCTATACCACTCCTGGGCATATATGCAAAAGATGCTCCAACATATAGCAAGGATACATGCTCCACTGTGTTCATAGCTGCTTTATTTATAATAACCAGAAGCTGGAAAGAACCCAGATTTCCCTCAAGAGAGAAATAGATGCAAAAACTGTGATACATTTACACAATGGATTACTACTCAGCTACTACAACAATGACTTCAGGAAATTGGCAGGCAAATAGATGGAACTAGAAAATATCATCCTGAGTGAGGTAACCCAGTCACATGGTATACATTCACTGATAAGTGGATATTAACTATATAAAAAAAAAAAGCTCAGAATACACATGATACAGACCATAAGAAACCCAAGAAGAAGGAAGACCACACCAAGGTGTGAATGCTAGAGTCCTACTCAAAAGGGAGATGGAAGTAATCTCTGGAGGTAGAGGAAAGGAGGAATCTGCAAGAGAGAGGTGCGGGAAAGGGGAGGAAGGTACACCAGTTTAGATAATGGAAGAGATTGTAGAGAAATACAGAGAGACAAGAATTTTAAAGTAGGTGTGTGGCAGTGCAGGAGAGGGATCTTGGAATCTGGCATAAATGGGAGGGGAGCCCCTTGGTCTTGTAGAGGCTAAATGACCTACTAGAAAGTCCTAGATGCCAGGGACTGAGGTCCTTCCCAAGACTCAACAGAGAGGACAAAATACAAAACGAAGACAAGTAGAATCTGTAAAGTCCTTATCCAGTGAATAGATAAGACCCAGAGTTGAGTGATGGGACCACCCACCCACTTCAAACATAATAATCCAGAATTCTTCCTGTCAAAAGGAAATGCAGGGACAAAGAAGGGAGTAGAGTCTGACACAAAGGCCATCCATAGACTGCTCCACCTAGGTATCCAACCCATCTACTGACACCAAACTCAAACATTATTGCTGATGACAAGAAGAGCTTGCTGACAGGAGCCTGGTATAGCTGTCCCCTGAGAGGCTCTGCCAGATCCTCACCAATACAGATGTGGAGATTCTCATAGTCAGCCATTGGACTGAACATGGGGACCCCAATGGAAGAGTTAGGGCAAGAATTAAAGGAGCTGGAGGGATTTGCAACCACATAGGAAAAACAACAATATCAAACAATCAGTACCCCGAAGCTCCCATTGTCTAAAACATCAACCACAGAGTACACGTGGGGGTAACCTGTGGCTCCAGTTAGATATGTAGCAGAAGATTGCCTTATCTGACATCAATGGGAGGGGGGCCCCTTGGTCCTGTGGAAGCTGGATGACCCAGAGTAGAGGAATGCTAGGGCTCTGAGCTGAAAGTGGGTAGGTGGGTGGGGGATCACCGTCAGAGGCCAGGGTTGGGGGAGGGGATGGGTTATGTGGAGGGGAAACTGGGAAGCAGGACAATACTTTAAATGTAAATAAATTTAAAAAAATAAAAATAGGAAAAATCAAATCCAGAAAAGAAAAATTTGCCATTTGATCAAAAATGTTATTTACCTATATAATAGTAGTAGGTTTAAATCTGGGACCTATGAGGTCACTAACCCTGGTTTAGTTTTTTGTTTTGTTTTGTTTTGCTTGGTCATTATTTATTAATTTTCCCCCAATCTGTAATACTAGGAAGTATTTTCTTCTATGAATTGTACCTTAATTTCAATTAGAAGGTGATTGGCTACCCATGTACCTTTTGTGCAACTTTGTGCCCTTGGACGTACTTTATCGTAGAAGCCAATACCGTAGCTCACAGAATTCAGATGGCTCCTAATGTCGATGACAATTCAAGCCAAGTAGTCTACAAAGCATCTGCTGCTGAGATGAATGCCAGCAAGGAAGAAGTTTCCTGGCTCGTACCGAGTTGATTTCTCCATGTCCTGTGTTCAAAATGTGTGGTTTCGCCAGCAATAGGGTTTCACACTAAGGTCCTATCTACAACAAAGAAGTCTAGCAATAGTGCATAATTCTTTGGGGTTTCTGGGATGACATCTTTAACCAACAACTCCATAGCTCTATCTGACACCTCCTCCACTGAATTTTTTATCTCACAACCTGTGACTTCTGGAAGTATTTGTAGTATTTTCTGTGATGAAAACCTATGATTAAACTATTTTATATTAATACATATGCATATAACATGTATTACATTTTATACATTGACAGAGAAAGTTTCAAAATAAGCCTCTGTAAAGCTTTTTCAAGAAATTATCCTCGAGTTTTTCTTATTCCCTACCCACTCTCTACTTAGTCCTACTTCTGAAATTCTTCTTTAACCCACTTACTCTTTTCCCCCTTTCCCTAGTCATGTCTCTTGGGTGTATGGTCTTTTTACTATGCTGTTACACAGTTTGCAATGGGTAATGAGATTTACAGCTTTGTTTTTTGGTTACTTGTGCATTGGTTTTAATAATAGGGTGATATTGGATTTGCAGAATTAATTAGAAGCACTTGTTTCATTTCTGTTTTATGGAAATATTGGAGGAACAGCGATGCTGGCTTTTGTTAACAAGCCTGGTAGAATTCGGGAATGATTCCATCCAACTTAGAGCTTTTCTTTTCTGACATTTTTTTCTGACTTTATTGCTTTAATAAAAATTTCAATCACAGGTTTCTTTAAGCTGTTTATATATTCTTAATTCTATTTTAATAAATCATATACTAGAAATTCATCATTTCCTTTAGATTTCCAACTCCTTGACATAGAAGCTATCAAAAAACTCCCTAATGACCCTGTGGCAACCACTAATTCCATGGTAATGTTACCTTTCCATATTTAGTTAATTTAGTCCTCCTCTTTTTCCAGTTTTATTTAGAGATACTTTTCTTTGAGTGGGTAGCTTCCTAGGGAGTGCTCTTTATTTCTAGTAAAGCTCGGAGAAGGAAAGACAAGATTTTCTGGATCCATCTCTGCTTTCTTTTTTCTACAGGGGAGCTGAAGTGGCTGGGATTTGGTTATTTGCTACTTTCAGTGACATCAGCTGTGTATTTCTATGGAGCTCTCTGCTGCCGTATCACACTCTTAGGATTTTCAATGTTCTTCCACAATGGACTATTGTCCGTTATCCTGTTTATTCAATACACCACACAGGGTCAGCTTATTGTGCATAATGCCTATATGTGATATTAGATAAAAATATCCTTGATGAATTTCTCTCATGGTTAAGAATCAATGAATCATTAATATTGTTCTCAAAATAATGAACAAATACAATGTTTTTATCTACTTACTGAGTAAGAATTATTTTATCGCAATAAATTTTGAAAGAAATCACTTAATTCTGCATAGATTCATGTTACAACAATAATTTAGATTAAGAAGAACTTGATAGTAGCATTTGATTAAAAAAGTGCATGCATAATCAATGAGAAAGTGGCTGATTATTTTTCCTGATTATTGGAGATAGTTTTAAGAAAATAAAAGACAAATGAAAATAGTTAGGATGACATAATTGATAAAGAACTCTTCTCTGAAATCTGTATATAATGCAGAGCACTCAATTGTAAGAAAATAAACAGCCCCATTAAAAAGTCAATCAATGGACCTAACAAATAATTCATCAGAAACAATATAAAGATCACAAAGAGTTGTGTGAAAGCATATGCCGTAACATTCATTATCAAAAATATAAATGAATATAAAGAGCTAGCACTACATTCCAATCTTAATGAGTAAATTCTAGAACATAGAAGACAACAAATTCTATAGAAGACATGAAACCACAGAAACTCTCAATTATTGTTGATGATTATAAATCCCCATATAGTCATTTGGGAATCATTTTCTGATACAAAACTAAGCACATTCTTATAATAGAGGATATGAAGAATGATTTTGCCAGGAAAATCCCTCTTGGGACTTGAATATGCTTGAACCCTGATACCAAAAGTTAGGATAATGTAAGACTTAGTTCACAGCTCTGAATTAATTGTGTTATAGCTATGTCTTTGGATGCACTTTTTAAAAGAAACAAATGTGAAAATATAAATGTGTCAACACACGACACACACACAAAGGTAAAACAGTGAAAACAGTAATGAAATTGGTAAAGGTAAAATGAGATGAAGACCCAAAGGCAAGGTTGGAGCCGTAAAAACTCTGTTTGTAGATATAATGGTGGAAATGCTTCACTATTTCCTAATCCAAACCTATACAATTGTGGAGAAAAAGAATGAATCCTATTACAAACTAAGGACTTTGATTATATTGTCCCAGGTACCATCATTACCTGTAACAGATGATGTCTCTGATAGAGGCTATTGATCACTGTGGAGGCTTTGCAGGCTAGAGGAAGGAGGGATATGGGAAATTTTCTCTACTTTTCCCTCAACTGAACTCTGAGTATTAAATTACTCTAAGAAATACTCAAAAAATTACGTTGACGTAATCTATATTTTTAATTGTTGTACTTGATATTCACAGACCTGAAACTCAGAAACATTTTGTTACTGTAATGAAAACGAATGGAGACCACACCATGACAATGTTATAGGTTTTCAGAGTTTCCAAAGCACTGCATTTGATAAAGCAGGAACAAGGGGAACTGGAAGTAAACATGAGCTGGGATCTACTTGAATATTCAAGAATCATAATCAGTAGCAGCAGGTCCTTTGCTGTGACTTCATGAGCACTGAACTGCATCTGGAAAGTGTTTATTTCTCAGGCATATGTGCCCTCATCAGGAAGCTCTACATGTTTATATTTAGATTCTTATTTTAAAATGCAATACATTTTTCAGCATACCTTTATCCTGAAATTATTCATCAAGTAATTTTAAAGGCTTTCAGAAACATATACATAACAACATTATTCAGACAGCTAATGTTAATACTTGCTTTTTCCTTGTGGTAGTAGAGGTCAAGGTAGTCATTGTAAATAATTTTTGAACAAAATTACTCAAGAAATAGAGGACAAAGGTCCTATTCTCTCTATGGAGTCTGATAACTCAAAATAAATGAGATGAACAGAGACAGAGGGGCATGGCTTACACAAATTGGTGCAGGAAACCCACTGGAATGAAAGATAAAAAACAGGTTATTTGCCTAAGCATTTGTACTGCCCAAACCAAAAACTCTCTGAGTTCACATTTTAAAAAGTATAGAACTTGTTGGTATTAAAACATGCAGAGTCTGTTGCAGAATAAGTCTAATAATGCTATTTCTCTGCCTGTGGCCTCAGTGGAACATTTTAGCACTGTTAAAGCTAGCCAGAAGGGTAGAGGCCTCCCAGTCAATTTCAGATTAATTTCTCTATGTCCTGAAACCATAGTACGTGATGTTCTCAGTAATAGTCTTAAAATTTAGTTAGGATACGCAACCAAGAGCAATGGCAATGGCTTCTGTTGTTTTGGCTGTTTCTGGAGCCTCTCTGACCAAATATTATAAGGAATAAGGAAATATTCTATACTTTGCAATGGGAATTTTAATAACTCATGTCTTCTGTGAACAGCATTGACCAATCAAACAAGAACCTCTGTTCAAACTGCCCTCTTAGCTGAGGAGTAGTTGATGGTGGCTAGAAGAGAGAGAGTCATTTTTTGATGTAGGTCTGTTGCTATGAATCAGTTGATCTAGTACAGAGTTGCACTGGGAAGCAATAATTAGATTCAGCAAATTATAAAAAATTAAGAATTGGACATGTAATGTTGGGGAAGTTCTGGAGAGATAGAGGTGAGCAAGAAAGTTTTATGTTAAAAATATATTACACATATGTGTGAAATATTCAAAAATAGGGAATATTATTTTTGTAAATGTATAGTTGTTCAAGTGGCTGCTGGGACACACTTTCCTTTGGATTAAAGCAGTCAAAACCTACTGTTACATCCTCCAAAAAAGAAAAATCCCAGTGTTAAAATGAAGATGTATCCAGAAAATAAAGAAGAAAGAAAAGCTGACCCCAGTGCTCTGTCTAGGTCTTTGGAGAACTGTGGACTATAGTGCCTTACCTAAGGAGATGACTCTGACCAGAGGGACATGTGGAGGAAGTCCCACAGTGCTACCTAAATAGGGGTTTTAGTGAGATTATCTGCCTATTTTTTGTCATTGCACTGTGGGACCATTTAAGTAACAGTTCTGGGTCACCAGAAATCTAGCGATACCAAATGCAAGAGTGTTTCTGCACCTGGCACATTAGGATGACTGGTTATGACTGTAGCTTAATGTTCTATTTCCAAGAGAATGAGGCAAATATTTGTCCGTCGAATTGCACATATTGACACATTGACACCTCTCACCTCATTTCAAATGTTAAGTAAGATAGCTCCTGAGGAACTTGAGGCCAAGTAATCAATTCTGGATGATGAAAACTGCCTAATTGACACCTATCATTGTAAGAGGCAAACATCTAGCTGCCATCGAAAGCCTGTTAGAGCGCTTCCCTTCTGTTTTAGCCACTGGCAATATTTCAAAATGTGGGTGCTCTGTCAATCTTAGTGAGGCAACCTGATGTCATGTGCCATTATTGGAAAAGAAAACCATAATATGTTTTCACCCCTCTCTGAGTACCTTGTCTTTATTTTTGTTCGTTGAATTATTTTCCCAACTAAGCTATAGAGTTGTCTCTGGCCCCTCTTTGTCCCACCTGTAGTCTATGCTTGGAATATTTTAAGAGATTGGGAATCATACACACTGTCTACTAGGCAGAAGACAGTCTCTTAGATTAGCATAAGCATTTAAAATGGCTAAGTTACTGATTCTTCTCTAACTAAACACAAAGACATGGCAGACTTGATAGGTTTTACCCCACTGGAAAGACTCTGTAGGACTTAAGATTTCTCACCACAGGGTTTCTTCATGCAGGAACCCATTCATTACATATTGGTACAGTAGACTTCTGTTGAATATCTTCCAGTCATGAATAGCAGGATTGTAAGAGTTTCCTTTCCTTACTATACTATCTTCATCATCTTTCCTTCAATGTCATGTCATATCCATGAGTATACAGACAGACTGACTCTTCTTTTACCCATTCTGACACACCAGCAGGATGCTAAATAGACTAGTATAAAAGGGATATCTGTGATGTGGATACATGTATTCACTTCACCTATTTTGTTTTACTTGGCCGAATTTATTTTCAATCACAATCAGAGGAAGTGTGGAACATCGTTTCATTTGTTAAAGAGAAATGGAAGATGCTTTACAGTTGTGAATTTCAAAGTAATCTTTCCCCTGATATAAGAAGAATTCCAAAATGCTTCTGCCAAAATATATGCTAGTAATATATTAGTTAAGCTTGCTTTTCTTCTCTTATCCAATATGCAGGAAAATATTCAAATATGGAATTTTAATCCAATTGCTGTACCTTTCTCAATTTGAACATTCTAAAATGAATTGGCTTTGTTTTATGTTTTTGGATGGGAAATAAGGCAAGAAACAACTATATAAATAAACAGATAGAAAAATGTACAACTAAAGAAATAGATGTAAAAATGGTTGTCTGGCGTAGAAAACACAGGACTGGGTACAGAACTAATGAGAACAGAGGGCACTTACTAGCCTGACCTCCCTCTCCAGGAGATGGCACTTAACTGGAAAACCTCCTTTGTCTGCTGCACTGTAATTCTCTGCATTCGTTTACCACCCGCTTGCAGTAGCAAGAGCAGGCACATCCATAAAGTATATGATTTAACACAACGTCACTTTTATTCCTTCTAAAATGCAAACATAAGGAAAGTGCAATAAACATTTTCTAAATTATGTGTGAACATATAAAAAAAAAATAGCTTGTAAACCTCTCAGCTTGTTTAGGAATGGTATTCAAATTTTCCATTCTCCAAACTTTAAAAGCCTACATCTACCTTTCTTTATTAATCCATATGATTTACACGAGTAAAATGTTAGGAAGTTGGAACAAAGCCTTTACAAAATAAAATTAGCCAGTTCACGTATATATAACTTCTTTTGTTGCTGCAAATTACAAGATAGTGTCAGCCCTTGGCTTCATCTCAGCTAGGCCTTTACTCATGTGAGGCTTGCTAAAGTGCTTGATCTCTGTAATCTCTTTTAAAGGAGCTGTAGATGGTGAAAGCCCCACAGGGTATTCCACCATTTGAGTATATCATTTTTCTGTCATTCGTTTTATCACCTTGGTATTTCTTTCATCTTTTGGAAGGCTCTTTGTTCTTCCATATTTTTACTCTTCTTGTTTCATTTAAGTTATATAGGTGTGATGAAAGTTTCACATCAAATCTTTATTTTCTTCTGAGCATATCTAGGTAAGAAATCCTCACACTATAATTTTATTTCTTTTTCTATTTTGAGATTCACCCATGAATATTATATTTACACTATTTTCAATCATCGTTTTTCTCCCTTCCAAGTTCTCTTATGCCGCCTATTCCTTTCAATGTTCATGACACCTTATTTATTATTCACACACACACACACACACACACACACACACACACACACACACGAGGGGGTAGAAGGAGGGGACAAGGGTGAGAGGAGAGGGAGAATGCTGCTCAAATGTTCAGGGCTGGTATCATAAGACTGAGTATACCTTTTCTCTAGAGAAAAGGAAAGTTGTTTATTTTTCCTTAATTAATTAATTAATTTGCTTTACATCTCACTTGGAACTTTCCCTCCCCTCCCCTTCCTCTATGCCCCTCCCTTTCTCCTCAAAGAAGCAAAGACCTCCCATGTAGATCAACCCACCTTGTGAGAAAGATTGTAAGAGCTAGAGGACCAGGAATTCTGTTCAACAGGGTGCTGGGTACATGGAAGCACAGATCCAACAAAATAGCAATGAGATGACTGTCTGAACAAAACCTGATTAATAACAATAGAAGTTGACATGAGAACCTAAACATGAGAAATTTCCCAAAGTCCCACATCTAAAGGATGTTGTACTTAATGTCCTAATATGAATATTTCCAAAGCATTCAGCTTAGAACCTCTTTAATCCTGTGGACTGCTTTATTGGGGTGGTAAGTAAGAGGATTAATCTTTCATCTGTCAGTGTAGAACTCTGATTCCCTTCTTCTCTGCTTACAGATATCCCTGCATGCTCTTTCTAAAATGTCTGAGACGACCAGTAAGAGAGAGCCTTTGCCAACCTGACTTAGGGCAGAATTTTCACTATTCAAAAACTAAACATGCTACACAATACCACCCTAGGAAACATCATGCAAGTTACCACATATATTCCACCATTTAAGAAATTAAATTCCATAAAGAAATTCAGCAATGTTTCTAAAAACACATGTTTAAAACGTAAATACCATATCTTAGGTACTTTTCTATTGCTGTGATAAAATTCCATAACAGATACAACTTAATGGAAGGAAGAACTTTGCTGGGGCTCCCAGTTCCAGAGGGTTAGAGTACATGACAATCATGACAGGAGCATGGCAGCAGATAGGCAGGCATATCACTGGAGCAGTAACTGATACCTCGCCTCTCTGACCACAAGCATGAGGCAGAGGAACATGGGACGTGGATAGATCAATGCCCAATCCCATTGATAAACCTTCTCCAACAAAGCCAAGCCTCCTAATCCTTCCCAAATAGTTCCACCAGCTAGAAACCAATAATTCCAACACAGGAGCCAATCGGGACCATTCTTATTGAAATTACTACAATTAACAAAATCGACTGACTGCACTCTATTCAGTATATTATACAGGGAGGAAAGGTTATATTTTCAAACATTATGATACCATCCTGTGACAGGTAATTGGGCTAGCACAAGCTATATAATTATGTCATCTGTAACACAGTACTAGATAATTTAAAATTGTTATATCTGACTATTGACAAAAGCTAATTTTGGGTGGAAAAAGGTAAAATGTGTTAGTGTGAGAAATTGTTTTCACACATGGTTTTAGTGTTATGTTTTATTTTATATATCAAAGTTAGGTCACATTTTTTAGCTCTCTGTGGTCTGTCAAGATATAATTATTAATTTTACTTCCATTGATTGAAGAACCTGCAGTAATTTTGCTAAGTCTTGGGTCTTGTCAATTCTACCTGTTGTCTTTTACTTGGGTCTTCTACAATTTAAGTTATTATCTCTTTGCTAGTATAAACACATCTGTAGAAATAATGATACTTTTATTGAGTTACATATGCAGAGTTGTTTCTGGCTTAGTCAGGATATATGTATCCTCTAGCAAAGCACCTCAGTCAGCATCCACTTAAATGTTCAGCTTTGAGTGGCAATTGAGCACAAATCCAGATCAAGTTACTAAATCCCGAAAAGTGTTATAGGCACTTTTCTAATAGGTTGTTCCATTGGAGTCCATCGTCGGGCTGAGACTGAACACAAAAATTTGTACTGAAATGTAATTTGAAAGCTATCAAATATGTCAAACTTAAAAAAAATGTTGAGGGATACTCAGTGGGATTACAACTCCAATTAATAGTCACATAGTGCTCCTCATTCCAAGTGTCAGTTATTAAGACAGCCCAGAATTAGAAAAGTCAGATATAAATGGGATAATAGTATATCTGTATGTATTAAATGTTGTCCAAGTTTGTTGTGCCGAACATAGAGGGAAACTATTGATTTGTGATCAAAAGCACATTCTCTGCTTGGAAATGAAAGAGTCAATGAGAGCACGTGGCACTCATATGAATGTACTTATTTTTAATTCTTTATATAAATGGGATTTTGTGGTTTGTATGTGAATATGCCAGTTCTCCTGCCTTGGCAAGGACCAAGATATGTTGGTTACTTCAGTGTTTTTGAAGCAACTTGTTCAATTCTCAAACATGCAGTAGAGTACAGAAGACTCCTTGCTCAATCACTTCAGTTCCATTCTCCCTTGGCCAGAAGGCTTTTGTACATTTAATCTGGCTGTGTCTAGATATTTGAAGTTTTGTTGCTGCTGTTCTTGGTGCCAGGAGTCACATGTCTCTGTTCCCCAGCCCTGCTGTGGCCTCCTTCAATTCTATTGAGCAGGTCCAGGAAGCGGTGTGTGGCTATTAGTATGGCATAAATCATTCCAAGAAACATCTGAGAGTACATTTTTTCCCTAAACAGACAGTTTACTACAGATTTACTGACAGCTGTTTGAGCCTTAAAAGTATTCTATAAACTTTGAATCAACTAACTTCTTTGTTTTTGTTATATTGCTGGGCCAATATAGTATAGGTAGGATAGAATAAAACCCCATAAATTATCAAGGCATATTGCATTCAAACATCCCATTAAAATGTAAATTCATAGATGAGCAATTAGAAAAACAAAGATATGATAACTAATTTAACATATTAGGACACACATATATACAAATGTTCCTAAACACACACATACATGTGCACACACATAGGAGTATACACACACAAATAAATATGAGTAAAAGTAGGAAATGTGTTGGGATTAATCTCAAAGGAAAGGATTAATGGGAGAGAAAGGGAGACAGAAAAAACAAATAGAATATGAAAAAATTATATAGATATATATATGTGTGTGTGTTTGTGCATGTGTGTGTGTGTGTGTGTGTGTGTGTGATGCAATGAACCATATCATTCAGTACAATTAGTGTGTTGGGTAGTTTTTCCTTGTCATGACACAATCGAGAGCAGTGTTTCTCAGTCAGTTCAGAACGATTGCCTAAGACCATCAGAAAACACAAGTATTTAGATTATGAATCATAACACTAGCAAAATTACAGTTATGAAGTGTAATAAAATTATTTCATGGTTGGTGTTCACCACAACTTGAGGAACTGTATTAAATGGTCTCAGCATTAGGAAGGTTGAGAACCCCAGATCTAGAGTCATATGAAAAGGAAGAACTTCAGAGGAGACTATACCCTCATCAGACTGTCCAAAAAGCAAGCCTATGGGGCATTTACTTAATGGATAATTGATTACTGATGATTGATATTGGAGGGCTCACACCAAGGTGAGCAATGATATCTCCAGGCAGCTGATCCTAGTAACCGAAAGCAAGCTGACTGAGTCGGCAGCCTGTAAGAAGCACTCCTCCATGGCTTCTACTTCAGTTCCTTGCCCAGTGTTTTGCCCTGAGTTCCTGTCCTGACTTCTCTCACTGATGGATGATAACCCCAGGGGGTTATGAGATGAAATAAACACAATTTCATCAAGTTATTTTTGTTCATGTAGTATATGGCAAGCAATGGAGTCCCTAACAAAGACAGCTAGTATATTTTTAATAAAATGTTTAAAATAATATTTCCTTGACCAAAAACATAGTTAAAGTGATTAAAAGATTAGAGAAGCAACAAAATTTATGAAAACAAAAGTGACCTAAATCAAGGCTTTACTTCCCTGATTAAATTATAAATAAGTAGTTACAAATCAGAGAGGCTTAAAACAAAACAATTTGTCCCTCTCATTTTAAGTCATACATTCTAGGTGTAAATAGACAGCCTCCTAGAACCTCTAATTTCTCCTCTATGTAATGGGAACAATTACAGAACAGCAATTTAGCAACAGCATTGTGGCAAGTAGGAAGTTATTCATGAAGTTTTTCAGTGGAATGTGCCACTGGGATGAGTCCTTTGTACCTATGGCAGTTCAGAGTGATAAGTTTCCATATTTGTGATATTGCAGAACAATGGAAAAACATTTCAAAGTTTTCTGAGAAGTACAAATAGATAAGAAAGTAACATCAACTTCATTAAGAGCCCATATATAGTTTTATTCAAAACCTACTAACACACTCTGGGATAATTGAAGTTTTGATACTGTAAATTTCTATCTTTAAATGAATTATGAGAAGTATCTGTGTACATGAGTATGAGTTTAGGTGCCTGAGGAGATTAGAGACATCAGATCTCCCTGAACTAGAGTTACAGTCAGCAGTGAGGGACTCGATGTGGGTGATGGAATTCTAACTCAGATCTTGGGTAAGAGCAGTATGCCCTCTTAATTGCTATGGCATCTCTCTACCCTTATTAAGTTTATTATCCAGCATTTATTTTGAACTTCAGAGACCACAGAACTCTCAGCCATGAAAATACAGGTCCTTGAAAGAAATGTTTATAGTTCCTCAGATTAATTTTATTTACATTTTTAAAGCATTCTACGTGCTTACTGCCAATTTTCATGTTGTTTCCCATCTTCAGTGGAAGTTTTGTTCTGCATTTTAGGAGACAAGAGCTGCACAGAAAAAAATTACTGTACCAATACAGGTGAGATTGGTTATTCATTATTTCTATATAGGCCTGGAGTAGCCAAGAGACTGCAGTCATATCCCATGCTACTTGAAAACACGCTCTTCATGTTAAATGCTGAAGGCACAGCTAAGGTCTTCCTGTTATATTAGGAAAGGAAGAAGTTAAGAGAGGTGTCATGCTGTGCATAACAGAAGCAGTCTGTAAAAGATCTGATCTTAATAGACCTTAGCTTCATTATGTCACAAGAGCTGTAATGTCAAGGTAACGCTCCTAGTTTACAGACTCCTCTGGAAAAATATGGGAAGGAATGCCCTAAATGTGAGATCTAGTTTACTGTTATTTGGGAGACTAAAAGAGGTCATTTACCTTATGACTATACCACCACCCTTATTAATATACATAAAGGTGGTTACATTTAAACATAATGAACTGAAAGTTTTATGCTGCTTTCTACTTCTCTAGCATCAGTGGCTCATTTTGGATTGTACTTGGACTGTCCTTTCTTTTTCTTTCTTCTCCATCTTTCTGGCAACTGATCTGACTTGTCTTCCTGTCTGTATCTGCTATTGAAGTCTTTTCTCCACAAATCCAGACATTCCTGAACTTCTTTATCCAGTGATATGAACAAAACAAATTAAAACTTTAATTTTCCTTGTCAAAACATCATGTTCTTGTCCAGTCAGTCATTGAGTATGAGCTGTCTGTCAATCATCACTAGCACTCTGCAAAACAAATAAAAGAGAGTAGAAGAATATTTATCAGGAAGTATTGTTTTAAGAATTTCAGTCATGGCTGGAGAGATGGCTCAGTGATTAAGAGCACTGACTGCTCTTCCAGACGTCCTGAGTTCAAATCCCAGCAGCCACATGGTGGTTCACAACCATCTGTAATGAGATCGGATGACCTCTTCTGGTGTGTTTGAAGACAGCTATGGTGTATTTATATAAAATAAATAAATCTTTAAAAAAATAATTTCAGTCACTATGGTTATTATACTTTTCATAAAATACAAGTAAATTTTTCATGCGAACAAAATAACCATTAATTTTACTGGCTGTATCATTACATCTCCTGGAAGTGACACAAAGTCTGCTGCATAACAGAATACGAAGATATATAATAATATAACTTCATATTCCCATAGTCTTGATAGCACTCCTTAACTCATGTTCATTGAAGTAGGACACTAGGTGAAGATATCTACAGTTATGTCCATCTTACTGTAGTCATTTTATAGATGATTTAATTTGGAGACAGTCGATGAGAAGCATCAGTTCAGCTACTTAGGCAGAATAATACAAAACAGCAAGTTTGTTGTGTTTTCACAAATCCAAAGAGGTATAGTGCCTGATTAACACACAGAATTGAAGCTATTGATGAGTCTATAATAATGGAAACTCACGTCATAATAACATTTCAAAATATATTATTTCAAATTATTCTTTCTCTTTCAAACTTAGCTGTGAAACTCTAAATAGCAATACTGTTTCCTACTTATAATTTTAGCTATACAAACACCAATAGCTACATGATAGAACTATTTTTGATATCTTATTTTTACCAGGATAATTTTGAAAGAAAAATGTTTGAACATTGAGGATTTGGTAAGTTCTATCCACCAAAGTTCATCTCCCACTCAATTTCGTGTCTCCTTTTAAAAAAATTGTTATTTATAACCATGAGCCCAGTTAGGTGTTGCCCATATACTGTTGGGTATGCGACTTAAGCAACCTGACAGCAGCTTGTCTCTAACCGAGAGTGATACTCCTTTCTTCAGAATAATTGACCCTCAGTACTTCCTGAGAGTAGACCACAGACAACATGACGTGAGAGGAAGAAATACCGAGGATTAAAGGTTTAAGTGTGATGGGGGAATTGGCAAAAGGAGAGTGTCGGGAGTGGATCAACCAAAATTAAAGATACATGAAGAAATCTTTATGCAAACTCTCTGACTTATAAGATGGTTTTAAAAATACAGCATAGCTATTGTTGAAGGACTCTTTTCAGTCTTACAAGCTCCTGACAGGAGCTATGTCGGATGCTGTTATATTGTGAGACTCATAACTCATATATCCAGTGCATCCAAGGGAACCAAAGTCCATTCACAGTTGCGCGATGACTAGATCTTTGTCTCACAGATTTAAAACTGCTGCTTTGCCTGTTTCTTTATTTGAATCCACAGTAAAGAGATCCAGAAAGAAGACAGGCTTCACCATTAAGAAGTCAATCTACACTCTCCCCATCTTAGTTCATGTCTTGCATTAATGAATACGTCCAACCACAGTCGTGCAGGCTGCATGGCATCAGGGGGAACTATAATGTGATTCCCATAAAATTGTACACTCACTTAAACCGTTATGAGATTTATGTTTTGAAAAATATTTGTAACTTAATCATACTGTTTATTAATAAGGTTTGCACATTGCAATGTTATATCACAATATTAAAATGGTTTCACTTCCTGTTAACCTATGTATTTTTAATTTTCTATTTGAATAATGACATTTTGTCAAACAAAAATGGTCCAATTTCATACATAATCCATATATGTCTTACACAAAGGAAATTAGGTGATGGTCCTGAACAGTTTAAGTTATATATATATATATATATATATATATATATATATATATATATATAGTTGTATTCAGATAACTGTATCACTTTACTTAAAATTCAATATATTTAATATCTATGAATATCACTAGAATTTCATAAGTGTATATGTGTATGTCTCTGAGTGTAATATAACTTAGCATGTGTTTGCTTGTGTATGTGAAAGTGTGTATACATGTGTATGTATGAGGATGTTAATGTGAGTGAATGTGTGTATACCTGTGTGTGTGTGTGTGTGTGTGTGTGTGTGTGTGCATTAATGTGGGGGAATGTGTGTACAAATATATGTGTGAGAGACGGGCAGAGAGAGAGATGGGGGGCATGTTGGAAATACTTCAGGTGTGCATTTCCTTCAAAATACATAACACTGGGCACTCAGGTAGCTTCGGATTTTCATTCTTCAAAATAGGTAGTTGTAGAACTTATAAAATCCTACATTCTTCATCCTGGCTATCTAAACATTCTGGTAAGAACCTTTATTTCATATTTCAGTATTGCATCTGAACACATGGATTTGAGACAACAAAGTTCTTTCTATAAATGGCTAACAACATGAAACCCACTTTTAGGTGTGAGGAGGTAAAGGAGTGATGAGAGGTTAATGTGGAGGAGAAACCAGCAGAGATCCGGATGGAAGCAACTCAGAGCTCCAGAGTGGCTCCTGCAGGAAAAGACGTTCATCCTTCTGGGACTGGAGCTCCAGAGCTGTTGAACTCACGATCTGAGAGATGACAGAAATAGTAATTCCATTATATTTCCAAGTTAATATCTTCAGCACAGTGTAATTATTACTATAATTATTCCTGCTAGAGTTGGCAGTTTTATATAATTTTTAATTTGATCATTTTCTAAATTAAAAGCTGTTACAGTTTTTTTTTCTCCCATACCAAATGCAATTCTTAAACACATTCCTAGCCATACTTTTAAAACTCATTAAATATTTCATTTAAGAGATACTCTTTTATTATGCAGCAAGGTACAATACATTTTTTTAACTTTTATGCACCTTACAAATTACACACTTTTGAGAACTCAATACACTTTAAAAAATTTGCCTGAATTACAACACAAATAATAAGGGATAGAGATGTATAGAATGTATCCCATTGTCTGTTCAGTGTATGATTTCATACGTAGCACATAAAAATAAACCCGATTGGTTTAGTTGACTTGCTTATTTCTCCATAATACAGCATTTATTGGATAGGTTCAAAAAGAAAGAAGGAAAACTTTCTGCAAATGTTACTTCATGAAACAACTGTCATTTCTAAGTTATGTAATTAAAATGGGGTGAGTCAAGTAGATGGCTCAGGGGAATCAACTCTTGAAGCCTAAGCCTGATGACCAGAGTTATCAAGAACACAAGTGAAAATATTGTAATCTATGACAGGAAAACTGCAATGGGAGAGTCCCCATGTGAGTCACAATGACAAAGGCAAGAGTCCCTTTCTTAAAACTAAAGTTGGAGGAGAGAATCAACATATGAAATGTCCTGTGATCTCTCTTCATGTCTTATGCATACAAGAATCTAAACAATCAAAACTGCATCAATATTAAAAAGAGAAAATCTAAAAGATATTATTTTTCTCTGCTCCTCTAGGGAGAAATTCCATTCTTTCAGTTACTGAAGTTTATCAGAAGGGAGTGTTTTAACTGCCATGGGGTATGGGTATGCTTACTCATATAGATAGATCAGTTTCACAGTGAAAATAAAGTCCTTAGAGTTCACTAGATGAAGATGTTCCGTGTTGCACAGACTAGAGACACAGAAGAGTACAAGCAAATCTTAGGGGACAGGATGGTCAGAGAAACATGGAGGCTTCTGTGGGAAAGAATTGTAAAGTCACAGAATGTAGTGAGAAAGCTTGGGTAATTTCAAAAGCTGTGAGATACAGAATTTTCACTGGGAGGCTCGATAGCTACCCTTGGAGAGATTCAGGTAAGAAAAGTACTAAATTGGTACAATAGATTTAGATAAAAAGAGAATAAGAGGGGTTGGGGATTTAGCTCAGTGGTAGAGCGCTTGCCTAGCAAGCTCAAGGTCCTGGGTTTGGTCCTCAGCTCCGAAAAAAAAAAGAAAGAAAGAAAGAAAGAAAGAAAGAAAGAAAGAAAGAAAGAAAGAAAGAAAGAAAGAAAAGAAAAAGAGAGAATAAGAGAATAAGAGTTCACTGTGAAGGATCAGTGTCTCCATAGTGTCAGTGTGTTCCATGTTGTCCATTATCTATAGGAATTAGCTACCTGAGAGGGAGAGTTACTCCCTAAAAACAGGGAGCCTTAGTTCCCAGAGCTTAAAAAGTAACTATTATGATGCATTACAAATAAAAGTCCAGAGAGAGAGGTAGAAATCTTGCACTCATTTTCTGTTTTGTTGGTTTATATGCTTTAGAACAAGCACATCACTTAATCTTGTTTATTGTCCATGGTATTTCAAGCATATTATCCTTATCTGAATAGGTATTTTGACAAATGTAGAAATTGAGTGGGAAAGAGCTAAACATGCCTAATATCTAGACATATTTCTTCATTAAATTTACTTCTAAGAAGATACTCAGCACATTACTCTAAAAAGATGAGGACCATGCGGAGGGTAGAGTCAGAAATACTTCAGAAACTGAGTAGCTGTTGTATTTCAGACTACCACATGTTGAGTTTAGAAGTCCTCATTCTTGCCCCCATCTGACAAAGAAAAGCAAATACACAGAAATCCACAAGCCTTCAAAATAGAAATCACTAAAATTCTCTAAAAAAACCTGAAGAACCCTTAGATTTTAATATTTATTTATTTATTTATTTATTTATTTATTTATTTATTTATTTATTTATTTTGAGGTTGGGTCTGTAAGATCAAGCAATTCCTCATTCCAAAGAACAGTTAAAATTTTTTTGTTTTTCCAAGAGTCAAAAGAGAAAAGAAAAGAGGAGAAAAAGGAGGAGGAGAAGAGGAGAAGTAGGAGGTGGAGGAGATGGAGGAGGTGGAGGAGGAGGAGGAGGAGGAGGAGGAGGAGGAGGAAGAGGAGGAGGAGGAGGAGGAGGAGGAGGAGGAAGAGGAGGAGGAGGAGGAAGAGGAGGAGGATGAAGAGGAGGAGGAAAAGGAGGAGGAGGAGGAGGAGGAGGAAAGACGATTTCATATATTCCCAGAATAATTCCTACCTACAAGATTTTTTTTTTTTTTTTAAGAAATAAGCAGGCTTGGTAGAAAAGAACCATGCCACACCCAGCTGAGTTCTCATCTGTAGAAAAGTGAATGATCTATGAAACAGGGATGCTAGTATCTGAGACAGAGGCTTGCTGTAAGTACAACCAGGATCTAGAAGTATCATGGGAACTCCCTAATAAGGAGGGCGCTCTAAGACAAACAGGAGACAGAGAAGATGACCTTCACACCAGTGAATACGCAGAAGAACAGCTCAGCCGAGCAGAAACTCAGGAGGAGTGAATACTCCACATGCTGAGACTATGAACATGTGCTGTCTCACCTTATAAATAAATTTCTTTATGAATCGTAGAAACCAAAAGTTAAAACAAGAAACACTTTCTAAACCCTTTGAGAAATAAAAATACTGATAGTTGGAACCAGTTTGTCTCACTTCATTTAGCCTAGGTTCACATGTTCAGCCTACAAAAGAAAATCATCAAAAAGCTGAAAGATCAAAATGAGTTTGAAGACATAGGGTAACTAAGAACCACAAAGAGAATATAAGCTTGAAACTATAAAAGAGTTGTAAGTTATAGAGCTGAGACATGTAACATTAAAATTAGAATGTATATAAATATATAGAATATAGAATAAATATCTATATGTATATATTTAACATAAATACATCATTTTTCTGTATATATATATATATATATATATATATATATATATAGCAAATGATGTACATCATGTGATTATAAATCAAAAAGGTTATAGAAACAAGAAGCACACAATGGTCCTCATAGAAGGATGTACACAAGCCAGAATTCAACAAATACAGAGGCGTATGCCAGCAGCAAACCACTGAACTGAGAATAGGACCCCCGTTGAAGAAATCAGAGAAAGAACTCGAAGAGCTTGAAGGGGCTCGAGACCCCATATGTACAACAATGCCAAGCAACCAGAGCTTCCAGGGACTAAGCCACTACCTAAAGACTATACATGGACTGACCCTGGACTCTGACCTCATAGGTAGCAATGAATATCCTAGTAAGAGCACCAGTGGAAGGGGAAGCCCTGGGTCCTGCTAAGACTGAACCCCCAGTGAACTAGACTGTTGGGGGGAGGGTGGCAATGGGGGGAGGGTGGGGAGGGGAACACCCATAAAGTAGGGGAGGGGAGAAGGGGATGTTTGCCCGGAAACCGGGAAAGGGAATAACACTCGAAATATATATAAGAAATACTCAAGTTAATTAAAAAAAAAAAAAAAGAAGGATGTACACAGCTTCAGGAACATTGTAGATGCAATGATAACAGGAAAAAAAAAGAAGAAAATAATTTAAATGCAAATTTTTCAAGAACCAAAGAAGAAGAATAAAATATGTAGTATCCACATCAGGAGCATATCAGAAGAAAAGATAATGTGAGATACTTAAAGAATTAACCACAAATAATTCTAGACACTAACCTACATTTCTAAGAACTTCAGAGAATAAAAAGCAGAGTAAATTTAAAAACACCACAGGGGGGGAAAACATGTAATTGTATGCCATTAAAGTTTCAGAAAAAGGAATGAAAAAATGTTGAAAAGAAAATGTTCAAAGGGGCCTTGTTTACACAGAAACACATCTAAGAATTATAACAGGCTTTGCTTTATAAACCAGACAAGCATGAGAAGAAATGACTGAGATAAACTCTAGTAAAAATTTTCAGCAAAAAAAAATACTGTCTGCAGTGAAATTATACGTTATGAATGAGGAAGAAATGAATATTTTCCAAGACTTGGGAGACATGAGAGTATGCTTCAAGTAGACTGGCCGTTCCAGGAAATGAAAAACTTTAAAGATAAGAAAAATCCAGAGAACCAAATAACCCTATTAAAAAAAAATTGGAGTACAGAGCTAAACAAAAAAAATCTCAACTGAAGAAAATCAAATGGCCATGAAGCACCTAAAGAAATGTTCAACATCCTTAGTCTCATTAGGGAAATGCAAATCAAAACAACCCTGAGATTCCACCTCACACCAGATAGAATGGTTAGGATCAGGTGACAGCAGATGTTGGCAAGAATGTGGAGAAAGTGGAACACCCCTCCATTGTTGGTGGGACTGCAAGCTTGTACAATCCCTCTGAAAATTAGTCTGATGGTTCGTCAAAAAATTGGACATTGAACTACCTGAAGACTCAGCTATACCACTCTTAGGCATATACCCAAAAGATGCACCAGGATATAACAAGGACACATGCTCCATTATGTTCATAGCAGCCTTATTTATAATAGCAGAAGCTGGAAAGAACCCAGATGTCCTTTAACAGAGGAATGGATATAGAAAATGTGGAACATTTGCACAATGGAGTACTACTCAGCTATTAAAAGCAATGACTTCATGAAATTCTTAGGCAAATGGATGGACCTAGAAAATATCCTGAATCAGGTAACCTAGTCACAGAAGAACACACATGGTATGCACTCACTGATAAGTGGATATTAGCCCAAATGATTGGAATACCCAAGATACAATTCCCCAGACCATATGATACTCAAGAAGAAGAAAAGCCAAAATGAGGATGCTACAGTCCTTCTTAGAAGGAGGAACAAGGGGTTGGGGATTTAGCTCAGTGGTAGAGCGCTTGCCTAGGAAGCGCAAGGCCCTGGGTTCGGTCCCCAGCCCCGAAAAAAAAAAAAAAAAAAAAAAGAAGGAGGAACAAAATACTCACAGGAAGAAGAGGATGGGAGGGACATGGGAAGAAAAGAGGAGGTGGAGGGGGGAAAGGGAAGCCAGATCAGGTATAGAAGGAAATAGGGATGATATACAGAGGGTCAGGAATTTGAACAAAGATGGATATCAGTGGAGATGAGGAACTGGCAATAGCCACCAGGAAAGACCAGGTGTCAGGAAAGCAAGAGACTCCCAGGACTCAACAGGGATGAGATTAGCTGAAATGCCCAACAAAGGGGAGGGAGAACCTGTAGAGACCATATCCAGAGGTTAAGTAAGACCCCTGATTGAGGGAAAGGACCACCCATTCATCTCCAAATTCTTAACCTAAAAGGGCTCCTATCTAAAGGAAATAAGGGACAAAGTGTGTAGTGGAGACTGAAGGAAAGTCTGTCCAGAGACTGCCCTACCTGTAGATCTATCCCATATACAAACACCAAATCCAGACACTATTTTAGATTGCCAAAAAGTGCTTGCTGGCAGGGGCCTGTTGTAGCTGTCTCCCGAGAGGCTATGCCAGAGCCTGACAAATATAGTCAGAGGCTTACAGCCAAATATTGGACTGAGCAGGGTGACCCCAATGGAGGAGCTAAAAAACGGACTGAAGGAGCTGAAGGGGTTTGCAATCCAGTTAGACGAATAACATTATTATCCAACCAGAACCCCAGAGCTCCCAGGAACTAAACCACCAACCAACATGGATCCATGGCTCCAGCTACATATGTAGCAGAAGATGGCATTGTCTGGCAACAACAGGAAGAGAAGCCCTTGGTCCTGTGAAGGCTCTATTTCCCCAGTGTAAGGAAATGCCAGGGCAGTGAGGTGGGGGTGGGTGAGTGGGATGGGGAGCACCTCACAGAAGCAAGGGAAGAGGCAGTGGGAGGGTGGTTCTGGAGGAGAAACTGGAAAAGGTGATAACATCTGAAATGTAAATACATAAAATAGCCAATAACAATGTGGAGAAACAAACAAAAAAGATGTACAGTAGATATTTGAGTTTACGTATAGGAAGAACATTTGAATCTACATTAAGGAAATAGATGGATGAAAACAACATTTTACTCTTCTTATTCTTAATTGATTTAACAGATACTGGTTTACAAAATTATAACAACAATGTATTCTTTGATTTTAGTTTATGGGACAGATAAGAAGAATTAGCAATCCTCTATTTTAATGAACATCTACTAACTGCTAGCTAACATCTCTCCACCTGAAAGCAGATTTATATTCATTGTAAAGTCATACTGCACCTCCATGGACAACCAAGAGAAAAATTTTTAGAAGTATAAGAGATACGCTAAAAGTGAGAAATTTGAATCATATAAATTAAATCATACAAGATAACTAAAAGGAAAGGCAATAAAAGGCAGAAAGTGGGAGGCTGGGCAGACAGTTTAGTCAGTAAGGTGATTGCTGTGCAAACAAAGCCTGCTGTGGAGTCCTGGAAACTATGCAACAGTCTGATGATAGATGTGGAAATCTGTAGTCTCACGACCCAGAAAAGAGAGACAGAAGACGATCTGGATCTTACGAACCAGCAAACATGTGCACGCGTACACATAGAACATGTGTGAAAGTGAGAAGTCATTCCTACCACACGGGCCTCAGAAATCCAACTTAGGTCGTCAGGCATAGTGGTAGGTGCTCTTTCCCAGTTGATTATCTTACGACTTGACTATCTTAATCTCACTATCCTATGGTCTTCATCTCTTGGAAAAAAAAAGAACTTCATCAATCAATCTAGGTGATGTTCACCATTTGTTATCATATGTCATTTGCCTAATATTATTTCCCAGTGATATTAACCTAGTATTTTGTTCCACCTACAACATTTTCAAGGATGCCGAGTAATCTCTGGAATCTAATATCTAATCTCACATCTGTTGTGTGTTATTTTTTTTTAAGATTTATTTATTTATTAAGTGCACTGTAGCTGTCTTCAGACACACTAGAAGAGGGCATCAGATCTCATTACAGATGGTTGTGAGCCACCATGTGGTTGCTGGGATTTGAACTCAGGACCTCTGGAAGAGCACTCAGTGCTCTTAACCACTGAGCCACCTCTCCAGCCCTGTTGTGTGCTATTGCTCCCACTATTTGAGACACTTATTTCAGTACGAGGTTAAATACTTCCCTCACAACAGGATATCCTACTTTTGCATAGCCACCTAAATTTCTTCTCTGATATTGAGCAAGTGCCTATAATAAACTTAATAAAAAAGTATCACATGTGTTTCAGACAAATAAACGTAGAAAACAAACTGTATGATAGACACCCCATCCCCCTTTTGATTGATGGTAGACATATATCAGGTAGTAGTGACAAGGAATTAAAAAAAAAAAAAAAAACAGTTTGTAGTCAGGACATTGAACAAGTATCTCTTATAACCAAAAGAATGAAAAGCCAGCACTTAGGTCGAACGGAATGAGTACGTAAGGAGGAAGCTGATCACTGTAGTTGTCTAGAGCTTGCTTATAAATGTATTTTTCATATCTTTCAGTGGTTGCCAAGGGAGATGCAGTATCAATTAGGACATCCAAGGAAGAAGACTGGTACCGTGGCTCCAGGTGGATTGGCGAGGAATTAAATCACAGATCAGTTTAATATATATTCAGCCTCTCTAAGGAATGTCATGTTTCAGATCCTAACCCGGCCTTGTTTTATTTTTTTTTCCCTCGGCGCCCTGTTTATGAGTACATTTTCATTCAGAGGATCCACTTACTACAAAGGACTTAAAGACAGTCGCTGCAGATGGCTTGTTCAGCCACTCACAAGGGAGCACCTGGCTGAACAGGAGGCTTCCACCGCCATACTGGATAGCTGTTTGGAGTACCCATGATACCTCAGCTTTGAAGAGTTTAAATAGGATAAACAAAGCATTTATATACAAGTCAGGATTTTGCCTCTAAGATTAGGATCTTTGTTTCCTCTATGGCAGGGAAGTCCTATGACTTGTGTTTGTTTCAGACATTTTTTTTCTTTTCAAAATCCAATTTTCCTTTTCTACAACTGAGGAATAATTTGAGTTTTACTATCGGCGCTATTTTGGAGGTTGGCGATGTGATTCAGGAACAAAGGAAGTAGGAAAGCATTTGTATTTACCTATCTGAAGCAGCTTCCTTCTGTTGCTGCAACACTGGGGAATTATTCTTTAGAGCTTGAAACGCTGCCATGCTTCACGGCATACACGATTATGTTCCATTAAGCACTGCATTTCTTATTTCTGAATTCTTTCCCATAGATAATGGCATCGAAGCAGCGTAAAGCTAACATTTTATGATAAATGGATCATAGAGTGAAGGCATTAGAGTGAAATAATTAACTCGTTTGCAGATGTGTATTATGTTTGATAATCTGAAACATATAAAATTTCTAAAAAATACAGTTTTGTCACATGTACAGTACTGAAATTATTCGAGGTTTTCAATATATCTTTGTATGGTTAAAAAAAAAAGTTGCCAATGACCTAAAACCTGAAGCCACACAATAAATGGTAATATTTTATTTTTATAATACAACTTGATGAATCTAAGTTTCTGGATTTTCTAGTTATGCTTTGCTTTAAACTTATTTTTAAGAAATGAAAGTTGAAAAGACACAGGATATTTTCATGGGAATTTACATGTTCTGTTTTTTTTTTTTTTCCTGTAAGCCCAACTAAATAAGCTTTATACATAAAAAGGTTTCAAGTTTGTGTTTGTAGAGAAATCTATGAAGATGGGCATGTCTTTATTCCACATACCAACACCACTTAATAATTTTATAAATAATTTTAGGATTAGGCAAAGGGTAGTAAGAGGCTATCAAACCTATGCCTTTTCAAAGATTCAGACGACGTAACATTAGGTAGCCCAAGTGCTGTCCAACCTAACTCATCCAGTCTTTGTCCTAGTCTATCAGACCATCATCATTTGCTGTGATTGATCAAACAGTAATTCTTTTCTTTCCTTGTTTTTGTTACTTTTGGAGATGGAGTTTTGCTCTGTAGTCCAGCATAGATTTATACTACTCATCCCTTCATGTACCTGACAAGGGCTGGGGTAAAAATGTGACATTATGCCAAATTCCAACACTAATTTCCAGTCACGATGTAAAATATATAGCAGCACAGCTTCTCTTCAGGATTTTCTCCAGAATCTAGTATTGTATTCAATGACTAACTCTCCTTAGACAACTTTGGTGACATTTAGTAAGATTTTCCTTGTTTGGGGTAATCTGGAATGTTTTAAGATACGTCTGAGAATACTTCGTATTTGGCCTTTTGCTCACATTTGAGGTGTTTCTCGTGCGTGATTGAATGTGATCATGCCGTGAGTGTGGGAAATTACAGCATAGGTAAAGTTCTCTTTTCATTATTTCATATCAATGGCACCTATTTTCAATATATCTTACCATGCCAGTGATAACTGTGACAATCTGATGGAGAAAATGGTAGAGTTTCCCACACTGTTCTCTTTGGAATGAAGTTACTGGGCAAAGTGTCAATCAAGAGAATTATAGCTCTTTCCTGCTGGATGCAATTTGTTTCCCCAAATCAGTAGGAATTATTTGCAGGTTCATTTATTGTTCTTCATGTGTCCATTCATCCCATCATTTACATCTATGTGCTTGAGTTATAATCTGGACTGTAATATACTGTCTTATTTTTTTTTCTACCCAAATTATTGCAGCTTAAGCCACTGGAATAATTTCTGGTTGTGCCTAGTGTACGTGCCATACACCAATCCTCCTGATTTTAAAGACTTTGTTTATTCGGCCTGGTCCAAGGCCCATGGCATGCATTTATCAGAGGACTTCCTTGTCTTGCCTCAGTGGGAGAGGATGCAACTAATCCTGTATAGACTTGATGTCCCAAGGAAAGAGAAGAGCCACCTCTCAGAGTGAAGGGAGGAGAACGGGTAGGGGAAGAATTCTAGGAGGGAGGACCAGTTTGGGGGCAACACTTGGGATGCAAATAAATAAAAATAATTTTTAAAGGGCTGAGTTTATTATTTGAGTTGTTTTGATCACTTTTTTTTCTACTAAAAGATGATCTAAATTCATTATTGACATTTTCTGCCCCTGTCCTAGAATGAGATGTTTGTCCAAAGAATCCTATTCTAGTTGGGGATTTAGCTCAGTGGTAGAGCGCTTGCTTAGCAAGCGCAAGGCCCTGGGTTCGGTCCCCAGCTCCGAAAAAAAAAAAAAAAAAGAATCCTATTCTAAAGGTGAGATCTTGTCTGTAAGTAATATTATTGTTTCTGAAGTGTGTTCCATCTGGCCTCCAAGTGATAACAAACCTCAAAATTAGTGAATGAAGTAGGATTAGTGTACAAATACACAAAACTATAAATATTTCTAGGAGAATTAATCTATACCTATCTGTGTCTATATATGTTAAAGATAATAAAAGTTCCTAATAAATTCTCCAGCAAAAAAATCTCACACTACTCAGCCTTCTGATCCACAGAATGACTTTGAAATTTTCCTCACTACTTCTATTCCCAGAAAAACAATGCAATCAGCATCACTATATCCTAAATATCTGCTGCTACTTATAAATCAAGCCAAGGCTGATGTTTTTCCTATCTGAGAAAGGAATTCACTGCTCTCAGATCTACTAAATACTGGATTTCTTTTTTATGTGAACACAAATTGTGATTGAATTTTGTCAGCTGTATCTGTCAACTTTGAGGGCAAAATAATTTCTAGTATTTTTCCATAAACTTTTAATATTTGTGGAATGGATAGAGACTACTGCTTTGTTATTTTACTGTTGATGATCTTGGTTCTGTGTATGCGTTTCTTGGTTCATGTAGTCAGAAGTCTATCAATTAATTAGTGAATAAATATCACTGAACAGCCCTTTGTCTACATTGATTATTTTTCTGTAGATTGCTTACAGTTGTATAGACTTTTGTAATTTGGGGAAATCTTTTTTACCTACTTGGCTATGGCATAAACCATTCTCCTTTCTCTCTAGGTAGATGTTTAGATTATGGACTTTGGGTTTCTCTTATGTAACGCAGGCACTGACTATTCCAAAGTAGCCTTTAAATATTACTATCATCAATCAGTTCCACAAATGCTCTTAGGGTATATTTCTAATTAATTCAGAGTATTTGACTTTGTTTTAAGATTTTTTTCTAACACATGTCACATAAATAGATGAGATACAAAGAGATCAAGATAGAGAGATATAGACACACAAAGATACAGTTAGATGATAGATAGATCGAGAGATAGAAAGATAGACAGATAGAAATAGATAATAATTTTGTAAAAAATAATTATTTAATTGGCTGGCGTATTGGCCCCGAGGTTAAGAGCACTGGCAGTTCTTCCAGAGGTCCTGGATTAAACTCCCAACACCTACATAGTAGCTCACAACTCTTTATAGCTGTAGTCTCATGGGATCTGATAATCTCTTCTAATGTATAGATAGATGTAGACAAGAGACACATACATTAAATATGTAAGTAACTTTTAAAAACTCGCCTTCGTGAGCTATTTCTCCTCATTATTAATATGTGAATTCTGCTGTGATCTATGAACAGTCTTGCTACTATATATGTCACTTTAATTTAGTTAAAATTTGTTTTATGCCCTCAAATGTCATCTGCCCTGCTGACTCTTCAATGCAAGTTTAGAAAGAATCTGTGTTCTAATTGCTAGCTAATGGAGTACTTGATGATGTCAGTTAAATGTAGTTGACCGATAGGACTGTTCACATCAGCTCTATTCTCCCTGATTTTTCTATATGCTTTGTCCATCGGCTACTAAAAGAGGAGTATGGTTGTCAGGGAGATCTTGCTTCAGCCTTGCTTCTGCTCCCTGTCTGTAATTTCTAGTTCAGAAGATAAGCAGCATACTTTACAGAATAAATTGGGATGCCTTCAGGGACAGAGAACAATGGCTAACAAAACCTTTGGCTGATTTATATTCTTGGCAAGCTTTACACTATTTTAAAAGTATCTGAAAACAGACAGCTGTCTGATGTGGCTTTTTTGGTCCTGTCTAGGTGATTGACAGGTCTTTTGGCTTGACTCTTACAAGAATGGGCATATCCAGCTTCCTGCTTAATAATAATAATCTTAGGTTTCCTGAAACTGGGTTTAGATAGCTATGTTAGTTATATGGTTATCTGAGTAATTCAGAAAGTCACATTTTCTTTGAGGACAGAGTAGAAACTCATGTGCTACCCTTCAGCTCAACAGTTAGGCCTGCTGGCTCAGTCATTGGTGTTATAAGCTATTGATCATGGAGGAAGAATCAAGCTTGATGACCCTGTTTACGTCCCTCATGAGATGTAGTTGATGCTAGCAAGACTTTTTATTCCCTCATTGACTTTGGTTGGCTTTGTTTCCTATCTACTGACATGGTGTTTTCACACTCATACATATTTGGTGATTGTGTGTGTGTGTGTGTGTGTGTGTGTGTGTGTGTGTTTATGGATGTGTGTGTATGTGTGTGTGTGTATGTGTGTGTGTGTGTGTGTGTAGTGTGTGTGTGTGTGAGTGTGTGTATGTAGTGTGTGTGTGTGTGTGTGTGTGTGTGTGTGTGTGTGTGTGTACACCTTGGAGAATGTTATGTGATTTGTTATTTATCTCTGTTCACTTTCCCAGTTTTGAAGCATCAACTTTGGAAAAAATACTGAAGCTCATCATTAGTATGATGGACAGCTGTATTTAAAGTCACCAACCACAATCTGTCTTTAAATTGGTGAGTTGGTACTATACGCATTAAAAGGAATGATGAGTAGGGTTTTATTAATTTCTTTCATGAATTCAGTTGTTTTCTGTTGCACCGATGCTTTTTATGGACTCCATTGACTTCTTTGGTTTTAATTGGAAACTTATTATGATTTCATGTATCCGTATACTTACTAGATAGATTGATTTTACTTCTTTAAAACAGTGGATGTGGTGATTGTTGAAGCTCCAGTGTTTTTAGTAAACTTAAACTCAGGACTATCTTCAGATAATGCTTAAAGGCCAAATTTGCTAACACAACACGGGATTAGAGATTAGTGGAATTTATTTGACAACTTAATTTCTGCCCCCTGACATTCTGTTTGAGTGGTCAGCAATGAAACACTGGTGTAGTTTATATCCTCATTTCTCAATAGAGAAGTTAAAAGAAAAGTTACAGGCAACCATGGGAAAGCTAGAATCCAGCCACACACCCTTCATATGTTTTTGTTTCCGTTTCCTTTGACATCTTCAGAGATAGTAAATTGATTCCCTTTTGTCCAGCCCCTGATTACATAGCAGGGCAGCTGTTTGTTTTCTGTGCATTTATTTCTCCTTCATTGTATCTAAAATATTACATTCTTGATGTATACCTTCCTTAATTACTGGCATATGTTCTTTTCTTAATATGTGGGTTTTCTTGTGTCATGTATACATAATGAGTAAAATACGTAAAAATTTTTAAAAATCTGTCATTTACTGGAAAATGGACACAATTGAGCAGTATGTTAAGTGAACAGATTCTGTTCAGGACAACAAAAATTAAAAAAAAAACAGAAAAGGAAAAAAGAATATGATCTCACAGAAGGAATCTGAAAGTGATGTCCTCACAGAGGAACTAAGTACTGATGAGCAGGGGCTAGGAATAATGGTTACAGTACAGATTGTGGGCTTTGTCAGAAAATACTCCCTCAGTCAGCATTTTGCCAAGCCAATCAAGTTCCCCTTGGCCATCTGTGTTCATGTTACCTGAGATCTTCCAAAGCACAAACTGTGCAGACTCTCCATTTCTGCCTCCACTGCATAGCTTATTTTAATACTTTGACTATAATTCCTAAATGTCAATCCATAACAAAAATTGTAGATTACAGGCTTGGCTCGGATTTATAAATTCAAGCAGAAAAGCACCAAATAAAACCAGAAAGAAATCTCACACTTGGTGAAAATGTTTCTGACAGTCTTAATGAAAGAAGCGCACAGCCTGTGATGTGGTTTTCCGCTAAACTCTTTTTTGAGATTGCTTTTATTTGTATGAAACCTTCATTTTACTCCTGTTTCCTTGTATTTTAATGCAGTTCCTTTACCTGTCAAGTTCAGGCCGGTAATGACAGAGAGTGGTATAACATCTATAATATCCAATTTCCTTCAGGTGTGCTCTTGAGACAGGGATTTATTAAAGAACTATCAGATAGCTTTTTAGATTAAAAAGAATTATCAAAGTGACCTCTCTGTCCTCTGTTGCAGAAGTTTACTAACGAGTTCGAAGAGTCACAATTATGCACTGTAGATCAAACAAATGTTAGAGTAGGAAATATTATAAATCAGAAGTGATGTATTACTTGTCAGTCAAAAGCCTTTTATTTATGTGTTTTCATTCACTATAAATAACATAATCTTCATTCCTCTGTTGAGATCCTGCTATAGCAAAACTGAGCTGGACTCTATGTCTTCTTGAACGAGGCTATTCCTTCCCACCACAAAATTCTTATGCTTTCTCCTATTCTTGTTTATTTTTTTTCCACCCCTCCCCCATACAATGGCTTAACTTAGGTTTTTTTGGCTCTTGTGGTTTCATGCCCTACTTTTCTTAACAGTTGTGATTATTCTGTCATTAAATTGCCTATCAATGGTACTTATCATCTAGAGTTTCAGTCAAATGCTTCTTCACACTATTATGTTGTCAGCACCTAAGACTTAACAAATAATTTGTAGAGTAAATGTCTGACTGATATTAGCCACTCTCTGCCCTTTCTCTGCTACTGTGTCCTTTCATGACTCAGTCCCCACCAAGGACAGTTGCTGGTTATCTTCACATCAAAATCCTCTGTGCATCTGTGTGGCTTAGCTTTAGAAGAGAAAGTGAGGTAAGAAAATGTGTCAGAATAGCAATGCTTTCTGAGTTTCTGGTATGATTTAAGTTTTCAGTTTTTATTTTTGCTGCCTTTATGGGTTCTTGGAAATTTCCACTTAAATGTTGACCTTGTACAAAGTCTTCTGATCATTCACAAATTGAAATGACAGAAATTCTTCCCACTTTTGTTCTCTTGTCCAAGAAATGATCCTTTTATCACAGTTCAGATGAGATCATTATATATGACAGCTGCTGAACTTATGGGAACACACAGCCTTCTTACCTCACTAAATGCTTGTCTCACCAGGGTTATGAAAAATCCTGTAGTCTGAATTTTTTCCTCTTCCACATAGACCAACAGAGACACAGCCTCCTTACAAACTGTTCCACCAAAGAGTTAAACCAAAACAAACTAGGTCTCAGTTGTCTTGGTGAGGCAATTGACCTATTTCTCAAGTCAATCCAACACATACTTCTGAAGATAATTTCTCTAACAATGCTGTTTTTCTGTTTTCAAGGTAGGAATTAGCCAGGAACACTGCAAACAGAACTTCCTAGACTTCCTATTGTGACAGAATTTTATTTGTAAGTGGCAAAGAATTATATGTACACTACATATAACAAACTTTTACAGGCTATGTATGTTTCTAAGGACATATGCATATGTACATATGCATGCATGTAACACTTAAAGGAAAAAGATGCATTGAATTTAAAACAGTGCAAGGAAAGAAGAGTAGATGGGAGGGTTTAGAGGGAAGAAAGGGAAATGGGAAATGATACAAATATTAGAATTTCACAAAACAACTTATTTTTTTAAAAGAATTTAAAAAAGAATTAGCTATATGTTTTTGTTTCATATACCTTGTATCTATATGAGATTGAGATATTGAGAAGACTAACAATTTATTTTAATTTAATTTTTTCTTTTTAGTTAGTCTTCTCTTGTATATTACATCTGACTTCAGTTTCCATTCTTACCTTTCTCCTTAGTCACTCTCCCACTGACCTGCCCTTTCCTCCTCGGAAAAAAGCAAGCCTTCCAGGGACTACAACTAAATATGATAAGCCACATAATAAGCCACATTAAGACTAGGTACATATCCTCACATCAAGGTTGGATAAGGCAGTCCAGTAGGTGGAAAAGAGAGGCAAAGGCAGGCAAAAGCATCAAAGATAGGACCTTCTCCTACTGTTAGGTAACCTATAAGAACACCGAACTATAATCATAATATAGGTGAAGAGGATACATGTCAGACCCCTAAAGGCTCCCTGACCTCTATGAGCCCCCATTAGTCCCTGTCAGTTGAGTCTGTGGGCCTTATTCTTGTGGCATCCTTGATCCCTCTGACTCTTCCAAAAGTTCTTCCTCTGCTTCTCCTTCATCCTCTTCCTTTCCTCCTCCTCCTCTTCTCTGCAGGATTCCCTGAACTCTCTTTAATATTTTTCTGTGAGACTCTGCATCTTCTTCCACTATTTTGATGGAGTCTCTCTCATAATATATTGTAAACATCTAAAGTCACACAAATATGTATACTTACATATATATATTCACACATGTAAAATATAGAGTATCTTTTGTTTTGTTTTGTTTTAACGTTTGAGGATAGCATGATTTTTGTGGTGCTGTATCTAGAAGGTCTTGAGTCTTTGGTGTCTTCTGTCCTCTCTGGCTCTTACACTCTTTCTGCTTTTTCTGCAGTTTTCTGAACCCTGAGGGGAAGAATTTGACTGAGACATCCCTTTTTAGGGATGAATCGCTCTTCACGTATTATCTAGCTGTGAGACCTTGCATTTTTTCCTAACTTTTAAAGGCACAATCTTCTCTGCTGTTAGCTGAGCAATCTTGCAAGTCATTGAGGATTTGTGTATATTGGTTTGTTTTGAGAGCCTCTCTATGTGATCCTCACTGGTGAGGAACTCATCAAGATTCTCCTGCTTCTGCTTCCCAAGTACTTCCATCCCTTGCCATGTGGTTATATTTTAAAAGAGATAGATAGATAGATAGATAGATAGATAGATAGATAGATAGATAGGTTGATGATAGATATTGTCCTGTATTCTTATTCTTTCAAAGACCTTTTGTCATAAAATACATATCTTTTTTATTATGACATAGTTTCCAGAGAGAGTTCAGAAATATATCCAAATTGAATATATTTTAAAGAAAATATATCATTGGTTATAGAATTATAGTCACAAAAACTTAAAATACAATATCTGAAATTTAATAAAACATCATCAAAGTATATCTCACTTTTTCACATATCCTCTTTTCTGTACCAATATTGCACTAACTATTGTACTAACTCTTCTGGGAATACTTGAACACATATCTGATCATTCAAGATGGACATTAATGATAAACCAAAGTACAATTTCACTAAAGGTCAACTTAGTGGAACCAAGAAGTTTATTAAGTTTGCTCACAGACCATGGATGAAGGTTTACTTAAAGAAGTATGTGACACGGAACGATCACCCCAAAGTTCACCTTATTGTAGATGCTGACGTCCTCGAAGCTATGTCATGGAGCTCCACTGTCAGCTCATATTCTATTTCCCACATGTACTCGCATCTTCCAAGACCACATGTGGCTGTGAGATATGAAATCTCAACTAATGGTTTTCTTCCACTACGTAGGGAATCAATAAGTCTAAAACCGTTACTATAGATCTTGTTATCACTATAGTGCTTTGCTCTAGTTGTCATGATTACCAGAGGCAAAGCCCAGAGTAGTGTAATATTACATCCTGAGGAAAAGGTCCTTATATAACACTCTCTTCTTATTCATTTTTCAATAGTAGAGCCTGATTATTAATTTATGCAAACCTACCTGAGCTGTGTTCCATGAGTGACTTAATGGTATGACTCATATCATTCCCTGAAGTCTTTAATTTGGATATATTTCTGAACTCTCTCTGGAAGCTATGTCATAATAAAGAAGATATGTGTTTTATGGCAAAAGGTCTTTGAAAGAATAAGAATACAGGAAATATCTATCATCTACATATCTATCTAGCTATCTAGCTATCATCTGTCTATTATATATACCAGACAGCCATGCTTAGTTGAATACTAGGGTAATAAAGGTAGTTAGTCTTGAAAGCAATGGCAGCCTATGAATTCCTCTTTGGAATAGGGTTATTAAATTGAAAATGTACCACAAGTTTACATGGTCATTCTAGATAAGAGAGAAATTAATAAAAAACAACAATACGATATGGGTACCTAAACATATAGACACCTATAGCTTAGAGAGAAATCTCATTGAAAGAAAATGAAAGACACAGAGTAAGAACCAGACAGGAAGAAAATGGTGTAGAAGGAAAGTGGGAGGAAGAAGACAGAGGAGCCTCTACTGAGAGCAGCCTTCTTCTGGACCAAGCACTTGAGCAATTTTCCTCGGATGTTCTCAGACTAATCCCCAGAACAAAAGAAAAGTTTGATTTTTATAGCTTTTTAGGCATGGTGGGCATATGATATTATTTAGTTCACCATAACATACTTGACAAGGATCATGGAGGAGCCAGGTACCATAAACTGAGAACTGTCAAGTCACAGTAAAATTGCTTAACTTGGCCTCAGAGAGAAATATAGAGAGGGATATTCCAACTCAGGTTATGGAATAACGCTAAAAGTTCAGACCCATAGCATAACATAAAATACCTATGTTTGTAGTTGTCTGACAACATTGGCTTTTACATTTTTAATTGATTTAAAATTTTCTTAGCATCATGGAAAAATATTGTGGGATAAATAGTGTCAGTTCCAAAGTTGTTTAAACTCAAAGTTTACTGTAATGGACATAAAAGAATTATTTTTGAGAAATCGTCCATTATGTCATCATCTGGAGAGTATCTGACCTGCCACCTATGGTGATGTCTAGTGGTTTATAAAGTGTGTGAGCTTCTTCCCTCGAAACATCCTAGAGTATGTGGGCCATTTATCATCATTATATGTGAATGAGGCATATCTATGTTTCTATCCAGCTTCACTGACAGACCCATATGTCATGAAATATGAATTAAAATTTTCTACTTGCATAGGAATGCCAAGTCCACGGGCCTGAGAACAGTGTACATCTGCTGAATGGCCTGAGAGGTATTACCAGCAGAATGTACTATGCACTTAGCTTTATTGTGCCAGGGGTCACTTTGCTGACCTTTCAGCATTAATATGCTCCGTCCCTGCTCTCATCTTTCTCCCTAATGCACACCTCATGTGAGTACAAACAACAGGAGCTACTCAATTTCTAGCACTACTGATTGTGTGATATTGTCAAAATTGATTGTACTCTCACGCCACTCAGATCTAATGACAGACATGTATGTAGTAACCACAAAGCACATTACAATACGAATAATCTCAGCTTCATGTACCAGAGCTAAAGCAGGTTCTGAGGAGACCATAGGTCAAGTGTTTGATATGCCACAGCTGTAAAGGGGTTCTGAAATCACAGAAAATTCATGGTTATAAGAAGTTTAAAAAGCCATTATTGCGTCTAACAGTTATTCCTTCCTCGCAAAACAATAGGATGTACAACTAAATTTTAATAGTTTTTTAAGTGCTACATAGCATAAGAGAACATTTTAGAATGTTTAATATAGGAATAAAGGCGAATAGAAAATGGTATTGTTTCTCCAAATTAGAACTTTTAGCATCAGAAGAAAGAAAATAAAATTAAGTGTTTGGGGACCAGCAGTCTCAGTTAGGAAGCATACACCAGCTGAGATGAGACCTCCAACACATATGCAGCAGAGGACTCCCAGGTCTGGGTTCATTCAGAGAAGATGCACCTAACCCTCAAATGACTGGAGGCCCAAGGAAGTTTTTAGGTCTGATGGGGTGGGTGTGGTGGGATATCCTTGTGGAGACTGGAAAGAGGCAGGTAGACGGTATGGGATGTGGAATAGTCAGGGGGTGGATCAGGAGGGAAATAAATTCTGGAGTGTAAAAATAAATAAATTTAAAAATGTATTATTTAAATGTAAGTTTGTGCAGCTAACCACGTCTTAATTCATTGAGCACTGTGACTTTACCAGTAGATTCCCTGTGTAACAGCACTTTTTTTTTCTCAAATGTACTTCAGACAACTTATCCAGGATCAAAGCCATGACATTTTGGGCAGAAACTACAAGAGTCCTACCACTGATCTCAACTGTATATGTCAGAAAGCTAAGATGAATATTTAATATCCCTTCCCTTAATGATGCCCTACGATTATTTCAAGGTTAGATATCAAGGCCCTCTTTTGAGGACATTTTATTCCATCTTTTGACCATACAATGACCTGTTCACTCCCCGAATCCTAAGTGAATCATTTCAGTTTTTCCATATCTACATCAGTGATTCTCAACTCCTCCAGTTCTGATCAGATACCTCAGCAATCCTCTGGTTCCTTTGTCTGGGTTTTCACCTTGTCACCCGTTCAAACAAATGACAGAAAGATTAGTGTTCTTGAGATTTGTACATGACTACATCTCTACTTCTTTACTGTCAACATATTTCCAATTTTCCTGGAAATGAACAGAGAAATGATAAAATCCTTGCTGGCCCTAATCATAATGCACAAGCCATATTTATTTTGAGTCAACTTTTGTTTCCATCCAGAGCATACTAACCATTCTTCTGTATTCAGTATAATTTCCTTCCTCTTGGCCTCCTACCTGCTTTTGTATCTCTGTGGTATGTAGTTAGTTAGTTTTTAATAGTTGAATACCTTTATTCCTTTCCTTCTATTAAACATATATTTTTCTTACATATATAGCTTGATTATGATTTTCTGTTCATCTACTCCTTCCTGGTTCTCCCACCTTCCTCCCATCCAAATTAAACCAATTTTTCTTGTCTCTCATTAGAAAACAAACAAGTTTCTAAGGGAATATAATATAATATAACACAATAAATATAATATTATTAAAATGTAACACATCAGAACTGGACAAGTTAGGCCAACAGAAGAAGGAGCCTAAAGAGAAGAGTATAAGAATGAGAGAACCATTCATTGCTCATTCACGTGCTTAGGAGGCCCATAACAACACTAAACTAGAAGCTGTGATATATGTACAAAGGACCTGTAAGATTTTTAAAAAGTGAGAAAAATTAAATAAAATAAAAGAGAGATTTTAAAAGAAGCCAAGCATTCACACAGTGCTATGATATAAAGAGCTTCCAAAGGTGCCATTGTGTTTGTTTTCTGTTGGCTATCTACTGTATGGCTTATATTTTTCAAAACCTACTTTCAAATGGGTTCTCAAGCACTTCAACCTCATTGTAGCCCACTGCCCAAAGGTAGGGGATAAATGCTAAATACGACAACAGAATGTGAACGTGTTTGGAATTAGTTATTTGAGGCAAATTCAATCTCCATTTGCGAGAATGCCAGCAGTCCAGTTCAAAAGTGTCACCAAACACAAATCAGACATGGTTGCACAATCCAGCATAAGTGCCAAGCCTCTGTTGAATCTGTGCAAATCACTAGAGCAAACAGGACCAGTCAGACTGCCAGGAGTTCTCTGCTACGCCGTCAATGATGTGAAGATCAGTAAAGCTGCAAGACCAACAAACAGTTGCACAGTTAGCTATGCAACTGCCGTCATTGTCTGTTGGCAGTCACTAATACTCTCTTCAAACATCACGTGTCCTCCCACCGGTCTTGCCTGAGCATAACACATCATGTGATGAGTCTGCATCACGTGACACAACCGGAAATTTCCACTTCAGACTCCCTTGGAAACAACTAAATTTTCATTTGCATGACTTCTCAATTAGAAATAGCTTCTAGTTTAGAGACGAAGCCATGTTTCCACTTACCCTTTTAACTCTAAAATTCCATCTGGTATAGATCCAGGAATAGCTCTTCATATTTCCTTGGTCTCTATGAATCTATATGTCCATAAATCCTGTTGATTTAAAGGGCCTTGTTTCCTTGGTGTCCTCTCCCCACTTTGGCTCTTACACATTTTGTGCTAACTCCTCAGTAAGCTTGACTGAGCCCTGAGAGGAGAAATTTGACAATACATGATGCTTACTGCTAAGTGTTTCCAAGTCTTTCGTTCTCTACATATTGTCTGGTAAATACTTTTATGAGAAATGGGGATGAGAAAGTTTTGCCTTTCTATAGTATTATGTAGCAGTAAAGTACCATTAAAGGAAAATGTGTCCAATAACATAAAATCTCTAGTCTGTGTGAAGACCTAATATGATAGTTGAATCTGGCAAATAATTGGCCAAGGGACCCATCCCATAAAAATAGGTCATCTCATACAATAATAAAGAGATGAACAAAATAGTTTTATTTTTAATGATATAATATGCATTTCCTTCCCCAAATTTCCAACCTTAAGGGTTCCAACCTTAAGGAACTTAAGGGTTCTTTGGAATGTCATTAGTTTCTGCATGGTGGTTTTCTGGGACAAACATGAGAACGAATGTTCCACTGAAGAGAGCACAGAGGAAAGGATGTTCTGCTAAAGCAAGCAGGTAAAAGAATATGTGATGAAGAATTCTTCACTAGCAATACTAATGTATTGGTGCACCTTACATGGCATAGTTGAGCTCTATTTGTTGGAACTCCATAGTAAAAATGCAACCCCCCCCCCAAAAAAAATCTGGTGGTGTTCTGGGCTTTTTTTCTGCTTCCTCTGACTGGGGCATGATGTCAGCTGAGACAGACTCATGCAGAGTTTTGCTAAGTCAGAATCATGTGCTGAGACAAGAGCCATGGTGAGGCAAGACTGGTGAAAGACATGAGATATTTTAAGGTAGTATAAATAGGACTCAACAGACTGTAAGGGAAGACTGGCTTGGGTAGGCTTGGCTTGCTTGCTGGTAGAGCTAGCTGTGCAAAGCTTGTTTGTCTTGAGTCTTCCCTGATCTATGATTCGCTGAGAGAGGCATTCCTATTGGCATTCCTACTGGCCCTGGGATTTCCTGCTGATTCGATTCATCTGAGGCCTGTGTGTCTCTGCTAGGCTGTCCCACCTAGCAGTGCTGACTGCTGACTGGTGTTTGTTATTCTGACTGAAGCAAACTGGACTGCTGGTATATTCATGAAGTATTTGTGAGTAGATTGAGCTGATGCTACTGATCTATAAACTGAACTGCTGATTTCCTGACAATGCAGACTGGGATTTGCTTAAAAAGAAAATTCTAAACAGGTCCACTTCCCTTAAATCCTTTCTTTTCTACTACGTCTAGGGTATACAGGGCTAGAAGGGAGGTTAAAGGATTTAAGAACCAACATTAAAAGTTGGCCTCAAAAAACTTAAAGCTATACCAAACCCTATTCCATCCCAATGTTTTATAAAGTACAGACAAGCTGCTTTATCAGTCTACCATTTTTTAAAAAAGACTCAAAAAAGCATAACTTCGTTCTATAAATGTTCTCTAACACTATGGCTTCACTCTTTCTCTAAAGTCCTCCTGCCCACCTACTGTCTCCTTGTTTACAAATGGCTAATATATAGGCTAGCATAACTCAAATTTTATTGCTTTTTGTGTTTTTTCCCTCCATTTTCCTCATCTGGACAGATTCTGTGATTTACAACTTGCCTGCCCAGCAGTGTTTTTCTTTTAAATTACAGTGAAATTGCCTTAGAATGTCAGTTTAAATCCATTCTTAAATTCCTTTAATAATGAGATCAAGAATCCCAAGAGGAGAACCAAAATTTTCCTACCATCTGGCAAACAAAAAGGTAGTCCCCAAATCCCAGTGACAACAGTCATATATATTTATATTTAATTGATTAACTGATGTTTAAGTAGAAGTGGTGTGATAAAATGAAGGCTATTAATTGTATTGCACTTCATTGATTTTCCTTATAACTCTGAAATGACCATAAACATCTTTGGAGACCCCCCCAAAACAAAGAAAATTGAGTTACTAATATACTATTCAACGGTAATGTTGAAAATGAAGGGTTGTGGGGATAGTTCTGTTCCTAGAATGTTTGCCAAACAATAATCAGCACTTGCAAAAAATCCTATGTTAAAGCTCTTAGTCCTGATGCTAGAGAAATTGAGACCAAAAGTTGAGACTAACATATGAGACTAACCTGTAACCTATACGACACACACACACACACACACACACACACACACACAGATGCATACTTATGCTTATGTGTACACATATGGGCACAGAGGCACAAGTTACACATGTATGCTTTAAACACAAGAACATTTGAAATGCAAAACTTAAAATAACCAATAACAAAACAAAACAAAAGAAGAACACATTCCATAGCATAGCAATTTGGGGAAAGCCAAAATTAGAACTTTAGCCCAGTATTATTTATTTAGCTTCAAGTAGAAACCAGGAAGGAATAATGTTTACTGACATTTTCCCCAAGGCTGGTTTGACTTTCACTGTTAAACAACCAGGGACTAAGTCTCCATGGTGTTATAACCCACAGTGGACTGGGCTTCCTACATCAATAATTAATTAAGAAAATGGCAGAAAGATGTAAATATGGTCAAAGCTTATTGTAAGAAATTCTTAAACAACTAATAAAACAATTTTAAATGAGAACCTGAATCTTCTGAAGATTAATATTATGTGAGAAATCTATCAATACTTCTCTAGATTTAGTCATTGAATTATTGGAGAAATGTGTCTACAAGTACATGAATTATGAAACAGCAAAAATGAAAAAATTAAGATATAAGTAAGTGTAACATTGAACAAGTTATTGGAGAAACAGTAGTTCAATCAAAGAGAGAAGTGAATTTCATATGTAAATGATTCATTGGCTTAGCTTATATGATAATATTTGAAACATCATTAAGCTTTCCATTGGATTAAATATAAGGCTCACATCAATATGGAGAGCATAAAACTCATGAGAGGCACTTTAAGTCAAAGCACTGGTGATTTTCCTCTTGATTACTAGTTGGTCAATTCTTTTTTTTGTTGTTGTTGTTTTTCTTTTCTTTATTTTCAGAGCTGGGGACCGAACCCAGGGCCTTGTGCTTTCTAGGCAAGTGCTCTACCACTGAGCTAAACCTCCAACCCCTAGTTGGTCAATTCTTATGCTTAGTTTTAAAGATACAGTTTCTACAAAGAAAATTAATATTGGCCTACAAAATTAACCTGAAAGATTTTGAAAAATATTGTTAAGAAGAAACTGGGGTGGAGAGATGGCTCAGCAGTTAAAAGCACTGACTACTCTTCCAGATGGCCTGAGTTCAATTTCCAGCAACCACATGGTAATTCACAACCATCTGTAATGAGATCCGATGCACTCTTCTGGTGTGTGTCTGAAGACAGCTGCTATTTTCTCATATAAAAAATCTTTGTATTAAAAAATAAATTGATGGTGAACGAAACTTTGTAAAGGCTAATACTCATCTGAGATTCCCCATAACAAGAACAATTACTGAACTACCTTTCTTTTGTTTCTGAAGAACTCTGGGCTATGGCATAGTTCTATGAAAAGGTGTGATGTATGAAGCCATACATAATGTTTGATCTGAAAAAACTATGTATTCAATGATTCCAGTTACATGATTTTACAGGAAAAGCTAACACAAAGGCACAGGGAAAGTATCAACAATTGCCAAGTTGTGGTGGGGAGGAGGAGAGAAAAGAATAAAGCACAGAGCATTTTTCAGAGCATGGAACGATATTGAATAAAGCTAATGGCCGCATGTGTCACTGGAGTTCTGTCAAGATTCATAGGATATATGACACCAGCAGAGAAACTTGGAGCAAATGGTAGAGTTAGCATGGTACAGGTGTGTCAATGACTGAATCAATTACAAGAAATGTTCCATTGTGTGAAGGATGTAAGTCTATGAGAAAGTGGTCAAGGGACAGGCGGTTGAAACAACTCTCGGTTATATTTGTTCAGCTTTGTCTTGAATCTAAAATTGTTTTTAAAAAAAAAACCCCATGAAAAAATGTGTGACTATAAAAATGTAGGACTGGTTATTAGTATTGTATATATTAGGTAATTAATAATAATCTTGTTATTGCATTCACACAAACCACATAGCTTAAACATATTTTCCTACCCCTTCCTAGTTAAGTGCAATCATAAATCCTGGAAGTAATGTCAGAAAATTGCCAAAGCATAACTCTGGGGTAGAAAAGCAGAAAAGGAATTATTCAGAGTAAAATAATTGATGAAAAGGAGGACATACTGTTTAGTTTTTATCAGGCTGACATAAATTAAAGTTAACCAAGAATTGCCTCCCTCAGATTAGGCTGCAGACATGACTGTGGGACATTTACTTAATTAATGATTGACGTAGGAAGGCCAGCCCACTGCAGGTCATGACACCCTGGGCATTTGTATTAAGAAAGCAATCCAAGCCACCCTTAGGGAAAATGCTAGTAAATTTTATTCCTTTATGTTTTCTACTTCTCTTTAGCCAGGATGGGCACTGTGTGAGGCACTAGAAATCACACATGGATTGCTTCAGATTTTGTACAAGAAAACTTAGAAATAATTTCCAAGAAGCCAAACATTTTGAATTATAACTATGGTACTGCAACAGCTTTTCAACATCATCAGAATCTCTAGTTCCTGGAGGTAAGACTGCCTACATAGGGTTTTCAGAACTTTGAGAGAGAGAACTTTGAAATCATTGTCCTATTAAATCTCAACTCAATGAGTTAGTAATGCGATCCCCAAAGTAGTAACCAGTTTAACACCCAAATTACTTCCATGACCTAATATGATTGATATGATGAATGCCAAGGTATCGAGGTATAAATTCAAGGAATTTATCTAGTTTCAAAATATATAATGGTTCATGTCTTATTGCAAGCAGGCCTCTATATATTCCAGATCTCAAATCTTTTTTTTCTTTAGTGATCAATATATCTATCTACTAGATGCAATTTTATTCTAGTTACTACTTTCTAGGTAAACCACTAGGCATCGTCTTACATAATCATCACTGAATTAATTGTATGCAATTATCTCATAATCCCAACAAAAATTCTGTGAACATTTACCTGTTTTCTCTAAATTTCAACTACTTCAATCCTTAACGTAGAATCAGCTGTGGTAAGTATTTGGAAGCCAGCAAAGTCTTTGACAAATAGATCTGCCTCTTTTGATATCTTTCACACTTGTTGAGTTAGATAGTTCTTAATGAGCGCCAGCTTCCTGTAAGTCCTCCTAGAATGCCTCTTCTCTTAGAAATACTTTTTACGTGTAACTTGAAATCATCTAAAGAGAATTATTTTCTCCAGAGTCTTAGGAGTTCTGAGTTAACAATCTTCCTATCCCTGACGCTTCTCTAAATTCCAGCTCAAGAATGTCACCAAAGTTGTTTGTTAGTGCAGAGGAGTTTACTGGCAACAATACTCATATCTGAATGTGATGTTCTGAGTGGTAAACACAACACTACATTAATTGTAACAGATATTCTAGGTCAGTATGAGGTTACTATGGTTAATATTACAAAACCAAGACATCACTAGATTAGGTTAGCCATGCAGCATGTCTTTGAGGGTTTCTATAGAGTATAATGGTTGAGGTAGAATGTCCCATCCTAGAACTGTGAGCTAAAAATGACTCCTTGCTTTCCTTATATTGGTTGTGTCAGAGTACTCTGCCACAGAATGATACTGACACAGCCACAATGTACCTGCCAATACTCCCATGGATAATGCTACAAGAGCTGGGGAAACAATGACCAGATAGTGGAGAAGTAACTGGAAGCTTGATAAACTTTGACTAGAGCAAAGGATAGAGCAGAGTTTAAAGGACATGTATAGTGAAAATGTGGGTTGATACCTGATACTGAGCCAAAAGGTTATTCTACAGAAAATAAACACAACAACAACAATAACAACAACAATAACAACAACAACAACAACATAATGTTCCCCTCTTTAATTGTTACTCTGGTTATATGGATCTATATAAAAAGGCTAAGAACCCAGTATAATTGAATATTTTAATTGTGCACAGAGTTGCTGTAATTGGCAGGCTTTCTACATTTCCTTAAATTCTTGTGTAGGAAAGTCTTGTTTGAGGAACGATGGGCCCCCAGAGTCTAAAAAACATTACTGAGGTTTGCAGCTGGGTATTCATAGAGCTAAAAATGCTAGAAGAATATGAATTTGGTCACAAGAATCAATCATATCTTAAAGGACACACTGATAACTTGTCTGGATGTCGGTCTAGTAACTTTCCTCCCATGTACGGAGATTGAAGCAAATAACCATCCAAGAAAATGGTATATCATCTCCATGAAGAAGAAAAACTGACCAAGGGCATAGAACATAATGGTTATGCATTGTAAATATTTAACATCATTATTTAAAATTTAATATTTTATTAACTTATTGGGTTTTCACTTATGCCATGGTAGAAAGGGATTTCATGAATGTGATTGTTTTCTAGAGACTGGTTTTTCTCTAGGTATAATAGGCCTCTACCAGCCCTTCTTCTTCCACTCATATAGTTTACCACTTTTACTCCATTCTCACTTCTCCTCCTTCACACTCCTTCTTGACCTTACCTCATAAATATCGATAACTTTACCTCTGAAAAAATTATAAACTTTTATTTCCGCAACAAGGACCTTCATGTTGCTGTGCCTGTGTTCACTTAAGAAGAAAGAACATATTAGTGCCCAAGTGTCTTGTAATGTAAGTTAACAAAGAGGCTTATTTTAAACTGTGAAAAATATGTTACTAGAATTATCTTTCCCTAAGCAGTAAGAGAAAACATGATTCCAAATGAAGACAGCTTCAAACACATAAAACACAATTTAGAGAAAGTGGGCAAAAAAAAAAAAACCCAGAAAACACACCCATGCCCACAAATGTACAATATACAACAAAGAAAAGCAAGAATATGAGAAAGCATCTGCTATGAAACCTCCACAGTCTCACAACTCCCCAGTACTGGATAATGAGAGAAAAGAAAGTTCAGAACATTCAGAGACCCATATTTTTAAAAAGATTTATTTATTTATTTAATGTATATTAGTACTCTGTTGCTCTCTTCAGACACACCAGAAGAAGACATAGGATCCCCATTATAGATGGTTGTGAGCCACTGCCACGTGGTTGCTGGGATTTTAACTCAGGATATCTGGAAGAGCAGTTAGTGTCTAAACCACTGAGTCATCTCTGTAGCTCAAGATCCACATTTTAAAAGGGTCAATTTGATAACTCAAATGGAGAGATTAATGAACAACAACAACAACAAAAACATTATTAAAGAGCTAAAAAGTATCTGAGTTGAAAAAAAGAAGAAAACCCCTAAACTTGAAAAAGTTACCTGGGAAGAAAATCTGCCATATTTATTCTTCAATATTAATAGTACCCTGCTATCAAAACTAGATATGTATACAACACAGAAAACAATAAGCAAATATGTGCTGAGCACACATTCAAATATTCTCATCAAAGTAGACACCAACTAAACTTAAGAGTATATTAACACTATCACAAATTATCAGGTTTGATTCATTCCAGTTGTTTCTGTATTTGGAAATTACATATATAAATGCAGTAAATCATACATGTAGAGGTAGGTGCAGAAACCACATGACCATGTTAATAGAGAAAAAAAAAAACAATTGGACACAGGTTAGCATTACTTCACAAAAAAAATTCTGAAAAAATTAAAAATAGAAGAGACATATCTCAATGTAGTTAAAGCCATAAACAATAAAAGTGTTATATTATGAAAATCTCAAAGCATTTAATTAAAATTTTTTAATTATACATATTAATACATTCTCTATATTCTTAGTCAATGTATTGCTTGAGGCATTGCCTGAAACAATAAAATAAGAAAAGCAAACAACATGCAAACAGAAAAGAAGAAGCTAATTGTCCATGTTTTCAGATGACATTATTTCATGCTTTAAAAGATTCCAGAAAACTCTTAGATCTGATAAAAAAAGCAAGTTAGAGCAGTTCCAGAATATGAAGACAACACAAAATTCGACAACTTTCCATGTTACCCAGATTAAACATCTTGTCAAAAACTTATGAAACAGTCATGATACTTAAAACAAAATGTCTAAGAATAAACAAAACAGAAAATAAAATGGTTTCTACAGTCTATAGGTTCAATGTAATCCATACCACAATCCCAAAGACGTTAATCACTGAAACAGAAAAATATAAAATAACACTAGAGAACATTTGAAAAAGCAAAGCATTTGTGTGTAAAAATAACACTATTAAGTTTATCCTCAAGTTACACTAGATAGTCAAAGTGACAGAGACTCCATCATGTTGGCACAAAAATGATTATGAGCACTAATGGAACAGAACAGAAAGCTTAGAAATCTGTGTACAGTCATAGACATGTAATTCTTTCTAATTTTATGTATTTGTGTGTAAGAGGCCTTATATATTTACCATGATACATATGTGGAAGTCAGAGACAGCATTCAGGAGCTCACTCTTTACCATGTGAGCTTCAGGCATCAAACCCAGACCATCCAACTTAGCAAGCTCCTATACCCTTTGAGCCATTGTGCCAGCCTTTGCACATCAATCAACAATTTTAAAAGTGTCTCCCAGGCTTCATTCAGTCTTATGCAACATATTTTCAATTGTCGCTTCCTCTTCTCAGATAACCCTAGCTTTTGTCAAGTTGACAGAAAATCAGCCAGCACTGGTTGACAAATGGGGTTTCATGAATTCCAATAGCGTCTGCACAGAGAGGAAGCCATTTTAGAAATAAAGAACCCTGCAAAATGAGAAGAAATCTCTTTAACCTATATTTCATGCAGGAGAAGACAAATAGAGTATATAAAGAGGTGACAAACCTGACTATACAAATGAAAGAAAGAAAAGTAAGAGAAGGAAAAAAAATGGTCCTTAAATATTTGGAAAAGTATTCAACATCTTTCAGCAAGCGAGGGTATGTAAATTAAAATACTTAACATTTCATCTCCATAGTCATAATAGCTATCATCAAAAGAAGATACAATTGCTGGTAAGGATTTGGGAAAATCCTTATTTTCACCGAGCATAATTAAAACTGTGCCATAAAAATTAGAGTGAATGGTTCTCCAAACTATAAAAATACAACTGGTAGATGACACAGTGATTACTGATAACCAAAAGATTCTAAGTCACATGACAGAGGTATGCACATTTTCATTTCTGTTCCAGTACTATTCACAGGAGATAGGAAATGGAACCTTAATGTTCATCAATAAGTTAATATGTCAAAAGAATGTGATATAGGAATACTGGGGTATCAGGATTCCTTCCTATGGGTTCTTATCCTCACTGAAAAAGTCATTTTCATATATACTTAAAAGTTTCCTTGGGGATCATTTTATTAATGTTAGAGAGAAAAACATGAGGGAAAGCAAGCTATAAATCTTGGGGTTCCTAAGAGTAAGAGTTGGAGAAAAGGACAGCAGAATGCCTTGCCCTAGAGCGAGGGTCAGCAAGGACAGTTTGCAAGCAGCTACAAAAGGGACAGGAGCGCTCAAGAGAAAACACTGAGAGACCTGCAAGCTCCTTGCAAACTCAATGTTAGTTCAAAACTCCTTAGCATTTTGGTTGTTAGCCAAAGAAAATGTCGAAAAAATAAAAAGTTGTACCTGTTCTAATAGAATTCAGAAAAACGAGCAGACTTAGCAACGAAGACCCAAAAACCACACCAACTGCATTAAGAGATAGGTTCCTGGTGTTTGTGGGTTACATTACCTCATTGATACCTGATGGAATGGGGGGCTGGGGCTGAGTGACAGGGAAAGGGAGAGGGAACAAGGCAGGAAAATTGATAAATCAAAGTATGCATTAAAACATCCTAATGACGCTCATTATTTTGCATGCTTATTAAAAAGCATGAAAGTAATAACACTGTTTATATTTAAGGGTCAATAGATTAGTAGGGAGAAAGAAAAAAAGGTGCTTTTTGTACAATGTGTTATTTAGACCATTTACTTTCAATTTTTAGTAAACATAAATTTGAAAGACAAAATAAGGTAGACCAGTTGATTTGATGAAATTGTCTTCAGCCTAATTGCCTATTCACTGGAATAATTGGCAGGTATAAGATATAAGTTATTTTTTGGCTGTTACTAAATAAATATACTTTGGTTACATAAATATATTATGCAAGGATATGAATAGAAATGGTTAAAACATGAATTGAAGCATCTCTGAATTGTCTGTTTTAATAAATTCTACACAATTATTTCATAGATGATCTCAGCTCTAATGTTTTTAACACTGACTAGAATTTTATTGACCTTTAGGCACGTTATAATCTTGCAGGCTTAATGTCTTATCATTTTTAGAATTACTAAAAGTAGGATATTTCCTACTTTTTTTTTCCTGAAAATATTGTATGCAGTGTCATTAATTTTTGGGAGGAAAGGTTATAATTTAACATCAATAAAGTTTTCTAAAGATGAAATAGATATGGTTTCATGTTTGATTCATTTATATAATTTTAGCCAAGTTAGTAGGCTTATGAAATATTATTAAGGCTTTATGACTGGGAAATTAATTTTGCTCTCTGGTAGTAAAGTCTCACTTTTTAAATCAAGTACATTAAATCAGCATCTAAGGAGGAAGGATTTTGTTTGGCTTATAGTTGCAAAGTATTCATATCATGGTCACTTTGCTCCACGTGCTTCAGCAAAATACCATGGTAGAAGGAAAGAGCACATAGGAACAGAGTTACTGGATCAGAAACGTCTGTTTCAGGATAGTACAAAGGCCTGTGACCAGTGATGTGACATTCCTTAAGTAGGGTTCACCTCTTGCTCCCTCTACAACCTCCTAAAATGGTGCCAAAATCCGAGTATGACTTTCCTAACTGGGGTCTTTGGGGACTTTGCAGATTCTTATCTGAGCCCTCAGTAGATACAAACTGTCTTGCCAGTTGAGACCAACAGCATGAATGTTATTTACCCCCATTCGCTCTTCACAATTTATTTATGTGGCAACAATAAAACCATGTGAAGAGTGTGCTTTCCAATTACTCTCTTAATGGAGTCATTGAAGTAAAAAACACAACATTCACTCTTGACTCTTTTGTCTGGTGTTAGACCAAACCATTGTTTGCACAGATATATATGTTGTCTGTGTATGTATATATGAAGTATTTGATACTATATATACACATATATGTGAAATGAATATATGTGAAATACACACACACACACATGCACATACACACACATGAATACACACACACACACACACATATATGTATAAAGCAAGGTCAACATGGGCATTTGAAGATAACATTTGTATTCCCATCCCTTAACTTCTTTCCAATCTTCTCTAATCATTCTACTCTCTCTACTCTAACTATTTTCTCCTGGTCACTATTGTGGTTTTCTTTCTTCCTCTTTCTCCTTCTCTTTCTCTTTCTCTTTCTCTTTCTTTCTTCCTTCCTTCCTTCCTTCCTTCCTTCCTTCCTTTCTTTCTTTCTTTTTATATGTCTGACTTTTTTCTCCTCCTTTTCTTGTTTGTTACTGTAACTTGAGGCGTAATCCATTCAGTTACTCTACCATAGAGCTATACCATGAGTCTTTTGGTGTCCTTTGGAAGAAATTTCAGATAAGGCCTGGGCAGGAGAATGAATTTCATAGTATTGCACTTTATGTGCTTTAGAGGCAGAGGACAAGTGATGTTTTTGGTTAAAAGAATGGGGAAAAGCTCACATATTATATGTGGAAAAAATAAATAGAAGCTGCTAGAACTAAGAGTATATTTGTATTTTCAGATGATTTTCAGGAATTTTTCCTTTCTAATGTACTTAATAGAAACAGATTCCCATTCAGGAATTCAAGTCAAGGGGAGCTGTACCTTTAAATTACTACAATGAGCTATCAATTATTGGTACGATTATTGACATTTATATGTATGTTTGTGACTACTCCTGAATGTCTATGTAAGGAACTTGAGCTATGCAGGTCTGCTGGCAGTATGACATCCTGTTGCTGTGTTAGCTATCAGTAGATTCATTATCCTGGATTATGTGCAATTTGCCTTGGATGAGGCTGACAGAAATCAGAGTAGCCCTGGAATACTCTAATTCCAGAGTCACAGGTCAGGATGCTCGCTCAGTTGCTTTTGCTTTCCTATAGTTACTGCTAAAAAACAAAAATAGTTTTGGTACTAAGAAACATTAACATAGAATTCATTTACCTATGTGAATTCTGGGAATCTGACATCAGACTTACTATAATTCTATTGGATGTTTGGGAACGAATTCTGACAATGTTCTATAGACTACTGTAGATTAAAACAAGAAAATACACAAGCGTTGTGCTATCCAGGGAAGTCTGATGAAATTTAAGAGTCTTTACATTCTTTTTTTCTCACTTTTTTGACAGTCTTTCACGGGCTACAATGACCTCACTGAACTATGCTTCTGCCTCTACCTCACAATAGCTGAAATCAAAGGTCTGTGCTATCATGTCTAGCTAAGAATATGTAATTTTCTTATGTAATATGTAATATGTAATGGTTATTATAGACAGGAACTTTTTACAATTTCATGTGTAAAATATTTGAAAAAGGCATTTTATTTACTCTTTACTACATAATTTGATTAAGAAATAGAAATTTCAAAAAGTTAAATGAATTATTTAAAACCCTACACAAGATAAAGCAATAAAAATTGGAATTAAATTTCTATATTTCCACTTTAAATTATATATAGTACACATATGTATGTTAACTGACATTCTGATGTTAATTACTATATATCGCCATTTATGCAAAGAACTGTGATGGTAATAATACACCTTTCTACTCCTTAAAAATTTCAGAAGTTCAGATTCCAGTGAACAGGGAAACAAATTTTCAGTTCCATTTGTTCATCATACAGATTTGAGAATTCAAAATGTGTGAGCCTTTCTGTCTCAACCGTTCAGAGTTGTGCTGTCTGTCTCCCAGTGATTTCATGTTATGTATTACATACACTCCTTAGCATAATCAATGTGGTAATGCGAACTTTCCAATTTGATTTAACTTTAATCCTGGGTTTAGCGAAATACTGATTATCAATAAATAATTCAAAGTAAGACCATTGCAGGGGGAGTAAAACCTGAATTTCTACTCTTGTGATCTGTATCAGTCAGAGAAGCTTTGCACCTGAAAGGCTAGAATAGTTTTTCATATAGAAAAGTATTTTTGAGTGATAGCAGATAGACCTCGTTGTTGAGATCAATGTGTTCCAGGTAGATGAATTTGTTAGTGTCAGGAGCACTGATATTTCAGTGAAATATCTGATATATCTATTTTATTCTTTAAACATATGAATAGAAGTATTAAGGCATGGAAGAATAATCTACTTCATATTTTGTAGGGAATATGTTAACTAAAATTACAAAACCAGGGTTCAATATTTAGAAAGAAGGGCATGCAGACTCTGACAGCATGCTTGCCATGTAGTCACACTTTCAAAATATTGTTAAAATTAGTTGAGAGTCTATGTACACTAACATGTTAATGACATCATTATTCATGACAGGAGATTCTTAGAAACAAACATGTACTTCAGTAGGTAAATAAATCGCACTGTTCAGATACTAGGATATTAAGTATTGTAGTGATACAGAGAAATAAAATGTAAAGCATGAGAATCTAAGACTGAACAATAACTACATCTTACTAGTAAAAGTAACCAATTTGCAAAATATTTATTAGAAGGGAATCCAATTAAAGATATTCTCCAAAAGGATAGATAAAAATATCAGTGGTTTCCAGAAATGAAGGAATCAGAGAATTGAATAGCGAAAGCATAGAGAACCCCAGGGACTCTCATTTTCACCAAAGTCACAGAATGTATTCATTTACACTGAGATCCTTCTGATTCACACCATAGCCTATGAACAGTAGGAATGGTGTGTTAATGTACACTATGAGCTAGAACAAGATTCCAGCCTCACTGATAGTACTCTAGCACCTGACGGTTAACTGGAGCACATGGGAATCCTTTGTCCTCACTCAGGCTAAGCAACAAAGCACTTGTGATATGTATTTTATAAAATAAAATCATGTTTATTTTTATAATATGTGAACCTTTTCCCAATTTATGATGCATACACATTTTGCCCTAAGCAATGCAGAATAGTCACAATAGTTCGGGATATAATATGGTGCTGCTATATTTTACACTTACTAACAGTACAAAAATAAGATATGATTTTACTGAGGAGGCTTGCTATTTCTATCTTCACCACTCTTAGTTATATTCACTAATCAACAAATCTCCAAATATTATGATTAACAGAAATTACAATTCAAACGGATATCACTAATAGGAACTTGTATGGACCAATATACCTTGGCCCCCTTTTTTCTTTCTTTCTCTCTTTCTTTCTTTCTTTCTTTCTTTCTTTCTTTCTTTCTTTCTTTCTTTCTTTCTTTCTTTCTTTCTTCCTTCCTTCCTTCCTTCCTTCCTTCTTTCTTTCTTTCTTTCTTTTCTTTTTTAATATTCTCTATGTTGTGCTTGATAGACTGGTAAAATTGTCTTTACACATATACAGGGAAGTTATCTCTCATTTAGGGGCAAGAGAGTGCTTAAGGACTCTTATGTACCTCTTGTTATTTCTGATTTTGCTGGCAAAAAAAAAATAAATTGCTGGTCCTGGTTAGCATAGCCAAACATATATTCATGAGCAATGCCTGCTAGCCTCTGCACTGTATTCTCGAGGAGAGAAGGGGAAGGAAAATAAGAGCTTCTCTCCATTGATCATTTATTGTCCTGAAGAGAGCAGTCCACGAGTTGAATTGCACAATGCAGCCCAGCCTCAGAAAGAAGCATTCTTCTTCTCTCATTCAGTCTGCAGATAAGGAAAGTGCAATTGCATAGAGCTTAAGGGATGCATATATTTGCATTAGGAAAGAGTCACATCTCCATGACTCCAGCTCATAAACACAATTTCGAGCACCCATTCTTTCATATCGATTCTCCTTGATGTAAATTTCAGTATGAGCTAGCATTCCTCCTGAGTCTAGGTGTTTTAAATATTATAAAAGGTCTATTGGCCAGTGCATCAGTGGGCTGAGAATATAACAGATTAGGTAAAACAAAATTTTGCTTCAGTTTTTTTTTTTGTATTATGAATATTTAACACATAAGATGAGTAGAGAGATAAGTAAACTCCTTAGAATAATGACACTTGCTCTTAAACATCTCCTAAGCACTCAACAGTGGACAGATTCGTAAAGAAGGAGATGTCTATAATTGTCAAAGTTTAACATGAACAGACAAGTGTGGCACCTATGTAAGGACATTTTGTCAAGTAGAGAAGGAATACATGTGGGGCTTGTAGAAAACCATTTACCTGGCCTTAGTAGACAATTAGGAGTGTCCAGCTACTGAATGGGCTTGAAATTCTGATTGTAATGTATCAGTGGCAAAACAAAACGAAGCAAACAAAAACTAAGACTCAGTGTGCAGCGCTGTAATGGGCAGAAGCTGAAAAGCAGGGTAACCATTGACCAAAAAAAAAAAAATCCCCCTGGGAGCCAATGTTGGAAGGATCTAGCTATTGATCAGAATCCCTTTCTGCTCAAAGAGGAGAAATTTAGATATGTTCCCTCGTATCCATTTTCTTTGTTTAAAACTACTTTCTCTGCAGGGTGGCAAGCACTGTCCCTCTGCATTTGAATCACTCTCATGATTAATGACACTTTCTACAGAAGTCAAATGTCTTCAGTCCAATTGCCTCTCTCAAGGACATAGAGGTCAATTGCTTCTCCTTCTCCATAAATATCTAAGTCTAACAAAGACCGTTTCTTGGACTTTATTTCCAAATGCCTTCAGAAAGATTAAGAGTTCCACATAGAGCCAATGACTAATGACAACAGTACATTTCTGAACTCATTACACAAGCAAAGCCCATACAGAAGAAGTACACTTTCTGAAAAGACCGATGATGGGTTCTGGGAGAGGGGTCCCTCAGGACCTGTGGGTAAGAGGGATTTACAAGGAATCAAGGAAGAAATTGAAAAGGCTGCTGCCTTTGTGTAGTATTTGTTGATGGCTCTCTTAATATAAAGCACTGTGTTAGCCCAGGCTAATTGCAAAGCCTGCTGTGTCTTAACACAGTGAATGATTGATCTGGATTGTTACAGAGAACAATGGTGCAGGCAAGCAGGCAAACCTCCTTTGTTCTCTAGTGGCTTTCTCTTAAAAATGCATAGCAAGCCCAGACAGAGGACATCATGTGCACTGTGCTCCCCTGTAATTGTGATCATTTGTAACATGACACGCAAAGTTTTTTCAAACAGGTTTCTATTATCTGTTCGTGACAGAGTACATACGTTCTCTTAGTCTGGGATTTGGGAAAATAGTGACATGAGTTACATAAATCCCTGAGCACTCCAGAGGTAGCCTCCTCTTTCTCTGGATGCTTTAACCCTTCCCTTTTGCTTGATATGGGTGCTGCATTATTTTGTATCTGTTCAGTTACCAGAAGAAGTGTCAGTTTTATTCATTGCTTCATTCTTCTTCTGGTTTTACACCATGTCTTCTCAAATATCAGAGGATTGTATATAAGCTCACAAAAGAAATTGCAATAATTAATATTTACATTAGAGAAATGTCACAGAATTAAAATTGTAACCTAGAGAACACTAGTCAAGTGGTTTGACTATATTAGTTTCCTAGATGTAACAGAAAAAGAATGCTGTGTGAGAGACACAGATATCTGAATTCAGTATCAACTTCATTCACATGCAATGGATTTACATTGGTTACTGCCTAGAAAGGCATATCAGGGAATTTACCCAGCACCTATATGCTGCCTGGGCTTTCTTGAATTACTCATATAAGTTCAGGGGCAGCTAACCTAATCATTCTGGCAGTCCCAGAAACATCTCATTCATTTTTGTTGGTAATTCTGTTGCCTGAAACTGTGGAAGCCACACCTGGCTTGCCACATGTTACCAGGGAAATTAGAGTTCGCTGTAGGGAACTCAGAAAAAGAATAAGGAAACCTGGTGTGTCTGGAAAAAGAGTATCAAGATTTTGGCATATATCCAAAAACATAAAAATGAGTTCAAATTAAAAAAGAACAAAAAGAGGTAAGAAAAAGGTAAGGACTCAGAAAAGCAAGGGGCAGGGTTAAGGGAGGGGGAAAGGCTTAACACAGCTACAAGGCTGCTGTTCCAATTCACCAAGAATAGGAATTCTGGGAAGAAAATGTACATCATCTCATTAGGGAAATACCTACCTTTTTTTTTTTTTTTTTTTTTTTATCATGGTTAGGACTAACTCTTAAGGGAAAAGACAAAGGCATGCCTCTACCAAGGAGTAGATTCTATTCTGGCCAGAAGGAAATTGGTTTCCTTTAATGTGTCTCCAATGCTATGGTAACAAATCTTTTTTGTTCCCTCATTCTCTCTGTACTTCTTCGATTTCTATAAAAACTGTAGTAGGGCCACCAGGCATATTGGACTTAACCAATGGTTCTCAGTAGACAGCACTACTAATTAAAAGCACAGTTAATCTTGAAAAATACTAAACAAATGTGTTGTATTCACCATTGCTCTGTTAGAATCATGTGTTTGGTAGGAAATTCAAAATTAATTGTGACTATTAAAGTCATCAGCATAGCAACAGTAAACCTTGGAGAATACCTGGAGGACATACCACTATTCTATTAATGATTACCCCTTCAGACCAATATAATATTTCAAAGAAAGAGTGTGTTCATACTTGCAGACCTGCACAGAAACCTGAGCAGGTAAAGAGATTCAAGTTCCTTCCTCTCACTTGGCAGGAAGGACTAGAGTGCTGTCCCTCCCTCAGACCCCTCTCCTACTGTCCCTTCCTGGAGGTTAGCCAAGTAGGTTGGACCATTCAGAGTCAATGCAGTATACAGGTCTTTAACTTACAGACAAGGTTATCAGGAACGTAGGTCAAATAGCACTTGGGAAGGAAATCTCTGAGTCTGTGTATTGCCAGGACAAAGGTAAGTGGGAGCTTCTCATTAGCATTCCCTGAACATGATGGCTAACTTGACTATACCTTGAATTAACTAAAAACCAAAAGTGACTGTGCATACTTGGAAAGGATTTTTGCTTAGTCTGAAGAGGAGCAATCCATTTCTGATTTGGATCTTTGAAGTGGGAAGACACAGATTAATCCACATTGTTTGAGGTTTAAGCTTCATCTCTAATCTGGGTCACATCTGCTGGTAGCCTTTATAAAGAGTATGAAAAGGGGAAGCTCTTTCTCTTTGTCTGTTTGGTCTTACCTCCCTAGGAAGTCCATTCCTTCACTGGCGTTAAAGCCTATATCATCATAATTCAGGTGTGCACTGGAGATCAGATGAGACATTTGGGATCATGGGATATAAAACTACTGAGAGAAGGGGGGAGGGGAGAGGAGAAGAGAGAGAGTGAGAGATTCATTTTGTAAGTTCTGTTATTCTAGAGAATCCTGCTTCGTATATAACAGAAAGCAGGCCATCTGTGAATAAACACAGGAGTTTAATCACAAGGCATTTCCAATTATCAGTGGAGGATGCTTATTCAGAAATCAATATTGAGAACACTGTCCAGTAGAGACGTCAACAAGAAATATCACCATAACATAACACAAAATTGCTCTAACTCAAAATGGATTGAGGAAGATGGTTATGTTGATTTTATTTATGAAATGTAAAGTAAATAAGGGAAAAAGTTACAGGAAACATTGTGATGCTTCAGCATATGTATACAGCTTTTCTATTCCAGTCAACATGATTGACTGGAGGACAGTGGTTTAAGTGATACAAACCAGACACCAAACAATAATTACCACCCAATATCTCTTCTAGGGCGGAAGCAGGTGAAAGTCTGAAAGCAGGAACGTGTTCCTAGACACTGTAAAGATAGAGGAAAATCCTTTTCTTCCCTTTCTCTCAGTGATAGACAACTCAGTAGTTTTAACACAAGGCCAACTCCTGGAAATAATCTTAGGTAAATCAGGCTCAGAAATACACAACTTTTCTCACACACTCAGAGTATGGCAGACCATGCTCATCTAAAGGACTCCAAGAAGGGTATTAAATTTCCAGCATCTGGACTATTAAACAACTACCTCATTAGAAGTACATACAGACAGTACACTTTCTTTCTTTTATGTAGACTAGAAATCTTGTCCAGGCTTTTCTTTTCTGAAAGCAAGAGTCCTGTCAGAGTGACTGTGGCTTCTCTTGAACCACAAGCTGTTAACAGGAACAGCTGTTCCCAGCAGGACTATTTGAGGTTCCTTTGCAGTTGAGGGGGGATCAGAGCAGAGACCATAGCCACAGCATCTCAACACTGCAGGGGTCCTATTTCCTTACAAGGGTCCTTGAGGACTTATCTCAATCCAATATTTTGTTATGTGTCACAGACTGCTATGAAACTTTAGGAAGATATTTGTGTGCATGTGTGTAAGCGTGTCTCTCTGTGTCATTTCACGAAAAAACTCTGAAAAGTTAATGTTGATGTCAGGAAACGTTTTTGCCTCCAGCAGTGACTTCACCTGGTCACCTCAAGGGGACAGGGACCGTGCATCTATTGCCATGGCAATGGTCATACATTCCCAGCATACACTTGGTTCTGCTCCCACCTTCACCTGGGAGCAGTTGCATCACAGTTTAAATAAAAGGCAGAACTTTTCTTCCTCCTTCCTCTTTTTTCTCTCTTCTCCCTCTCTTTTCCCCATCTTTATCGTCCCCAATAAACCTCTTCCACATGGGGCCATTATTGGCCTGATGTGGTCTGTCCAGACAGGAGCCACAATTCTATCAAAACAGTTAAAGTCAATTTTTGGGGGGGGAATATTTTAGTTTAACAGCAGTTGTAGTGTTTCTGAAATATTTGTAGGAAAATGTGAAATAAACCCAATTAGTAGGTCTGGTTTATCTCTTTGCCTCTGTTCAACTACTTATATAGAAAAACTTTTAGTCTGAAGAGGCCTCAAGGTTATTTCATCTGTAACTCCTTAACCACAATTCTGTTCTCTTAATGTAATGTTCAATATTAAACATGTGATCAGCCATGGTGTATTAAAGGTCCAGGTCACTAAACTACAATCAAGTCCTTTCCCTTTCCAGTCTCTCACTGAGTCAGATGGTCTTACACATCTCGGGGATTTTTGTTGGATCATCCCACACTACTTTAGACACTACATTATTGCCTTTCCTCTTTTTAAGGACCTGAGATTCCTATTATTTTCTATAAACGTTTATTACTTCTGCTTGCAAGATTATATTTATGTTAGTTATTCTTTTAAAAGAGAAGCCAAAACATAAAATATGCAGTAATATATCATTCTTGAGACTGTATTGTTATTTCACAAATAACTCAGTCTAAAGTCCCCATAATGTATGTCCAGATATGCTATAAAGAAATTTCCCATTTATTAATTTTTTTCAATGACTATGTTGGATTAATAGAGACTTGGTTCAGCTACTTTTGTAGATGCACCTCTGAGGAAGATATACAAACAGCCAACAAGCACATGAGAAGATTCTCAATACCATGAGGGACTATGAAAATGTAAGTTAAGGGTTGGGGATTTAGCTCAGTGGTAGAGCGCTTGCCTAGTAAGCGCAAGGCCCTGGGTTGGTCCCCAGCTCAAAAAAAAAAAAAGAAAAAAAAAAAAATGTAAGTTAAAACTCTACTTGAAATATCACACACACACGCACACACACGCACACACACACACACACTACACACACTACACACACAAAACACACAACACACACAAGCTTTGCTGAGTAAAACATAATTTGAGTCCTTGTATCCCTTTGTTATCTTGATATTTGTGGGTGTTGATAGTCATCTTGTCAGAATCTGCTGTGAGTTTAATGACTTTAGGACAACTGAGATAATAAGATCCATGTTGGCACACAGCACCATGGCACAGTTTTGTAGGTTGAATCCTAGACTGAGAAAATGGGGAAAGCAAGCCTGGCACTGTGATCTCCCATCTCCAAACCACATTTGACAGTACCCTCAATGATCACCCTGCTCTTTAAGTAGATTTTTTTCATATATTTCATCTCATAGTAAAAAAGAAAAGTAATTAATGCAGCAGGAAGGCAGGTTTAATTACTAAGTCACTTGACATGTCTTCAGTAAGTGAAGCATGGGAATAACATGGCTACTAATTCTACTCCTAGGGACATACGCAAAAAGAACTAAAGGCGGCGTCAAGCCAATGCTTACATACATATACTTATAGAACCACGGTGTTTAATATATGATAGTTAAAAGACTAATACAAACCAATTGCTTAACATACAAATTCTCCTATTATATAAATTTTTGAAAATTAACTTTAAAGAAAAAATATTTAAACTTCAAGTATATTTTATATTTGGTTATTTTGATATATTTAGATGAATTGCTACATAACATTGTTCACAATCCTGAGGCACAACATGTATAGATCCTCTTAAGGAGTGTAGCCAGTAAGTCCTTCACTTTAACCTACATTTTCTTATGACAAAGATATTCAAATTGTACATTCCTGAATTGCTTCAGACATGTACTTACTTTATCTTTGTTCTTTATATTCACTCTTCTGTGTTCTAGCATCTGAGAATTGAATTATTAATATGGAACCTCTTCATCAACAACCACTCATTACCCCAAGTTGCTGGTAGCCATAATAGAAGGGTTAAGTCCACCCATTATCCCAAGTTGCTAGCGGCCATAATAAAAGGATAAAGATTCAAATATTTATTTTATACTTGCAATAAAACAGTGTAAAGTATTCTAATACCTCCTTTTACACCTTTTCATGACAGAGTATCATGTATCCCAAACTGACATCAAAATTTCCTATGCATCTGAGGATGTTTTTGGAATTCTGATCCTCCATTCACCCCTCCCATTCTGTGAAGTACTGGGAGTCAAAGCCATGGCTTCCTGAACGTTTAGCAAGTACTTTACCAACTGAGCAATATATGCCTAGGTCCTGGACTTTACATATCTTAAAATAAATTTTCATCTTTACAAGATAAACATTTCACATGTTAGAAGGTTGATGCGGAATTTATGGGTAAAAGTGTTGTGCTGTAAAGAAAAGATCATACTAATACTTACAAAAATAGCAAGGGAGAAAACAGGGAGCTATCAAAATAAAAGCAAAGCCCATATTGCTGAAAGTGAGGCTCATTGTTTTTCTTTCTTCTCTATGGAGGGTTTGAAGGAGATCCGGAATACTGTGAGTGGTCCTAAGCAGTTAAAGGAGAAGCTGGAATCACATACTACAGGTTTATTTTTGGTGATAATTATGTATGTCTGGATGACATTCAGCTCGTAGATACAGAGATACACTCCCTGCCTCCACAAGCACTCAACGCTGACTGAGTTAATCACCCAGGAAATTCAATAAACCTTCAGAAATAAATTTTGGTCCTTATGTCATTCATCACAGCAAGAATGTGCAAAGTAATTTTGTAGTCATTGCTTTGATGGGAAAGCCTTGTCTCAGATGTGTCTCTCGAAGGGAATTTCACAACCCACCGCAAGCATCTGTCTTAGACGCACAGAACTTGATGCATGTTGGCAATACAAACCACATATTAATTAATAATATTAATCAGCCCCACTGATGAAAAATACATTAGAGTTCAAAAGTGAATTGCTGCTATTAATTTTACTTAAAACAGCTGTCAAATGTGAAATGGACTAATGCAAAGCAACATAAAATCAAAAGTCTAATGATGTCCTTTCCTTGTATGTGTACGCTGATAAACCTGAGTCAGTTATAAGAGAATGTCTGCAGTAAGTGTCAAAGACAGAAATGAGTCAACAGAGCTGTGCTCCTCCATCCATTGGTGATGACTTCATAGATACCCAAGGATGATTGAAACTGTATAAGGCAGTGAATTAAGAACAATAATTCCAGGGCCCAGTGAGGTGGCTAAATTGGAAATTGCTCTTGCAGCCAAGCCTATGGGTCTAGGCTCAATCCTAGGGATCCATATGTTTGAAAGAGAGGACCAAGTCCTGAGTGTTATCTTCCTGTCTTCTTCTATGTGTATTGTGCATATGTACACACTGGAACACATGGATGATCAGTAGACTTGAGGGAATATTAGTGATATTTGCTGTTGGCCCAGGCATGACCAAGTCAAAGGCTTCAAAGCTTCACTCACAAATGTGGATGAATGCAAAGCCTTCTCTCTTGGTCTGACTGTGAATGTTGACTGCATATGGAGAAAAATGTCCACCATAGATTTTTACCCTTTGACATTCATGGCATAGAGACTGCCCCCCTACAGAAACTGCTCCTAACACGATTAGCTAAACCTGGCTTCTTGATCCATCTGTATACCGTAAACCCTGCCTCCCTGTTTACTTGTATGTAATAATCCCACCTCGTTGTCTGGCTGTCTACAATAACCTGCCTTTCAGTTCAATTGTACGTGATTCATAAACTGAGATTCTAGAGAGCTGAAGATTTTCTGCCAAAAAGAATGGTCTACCTAAACTTAATGTTTTTCTGTGTCTGTATATTTATCATTTCTTCATTTCCTCACCTCATCCAGTCAGGAGCTTAAATAGCTGGAGCTCTGAAAAAATGTGTTAAATTAACTAATATTATAAAAATATTATAAACAACAATATTATCTACTGAAATATAAGAATTATGATATAATAGCAAGAAATAAATGTTGCTTTTCTCTATGAAAACATATTGTGTTGTGCTGCACTCACCTTTTCTTTATGATTGTATGCACACAAATTGGACACATGGTTGAGTCTAACTGTAAACCTTAAAATCAAAGATTTTTCTTTTGTGGAGGATCATATTATATTATTTATTGTTACAATACTTTAACAAGATAATTATGAAGTAATGTATACTACAATATTGTGTGTGTGTGTGTGTGTGTGTGTGTGTGTGTGTGTGTGTGTCTGAGTGTGAATCCATGCAGGTGTCCATGAAGACCATAAGAGAATGCGGGATTCCCTGAAGTTTGAGTTAGAGCATTATTAGCTCTTCATGTTGTTTGTTATGAATGTAACCCTGGTCTAAAGGAAGAGAAAGAAGAGCTCTTAACCACTCAGCCATCTCTCAACCCTTGAACTAGCTTTGGAGCACAGAAAACAGAACCAGAAAATGGGAGACTCTGTGGAAATTGGTTACTCTAATACTATATGCCCGCCAATGGATTGTGTAGTCATTTTCTTTCCCAAGATGATATGTAAACCTTTGGATCTAGATCTTAACACCAGTGTTCAACCACTAATATAAGTACGTATGTTTTGCATTGATATTCCTGCTTTCATCTTAGCAATTTGTCTTCAACAAAAAGAAGAGTTCCACATAATAAACAGCAAATTTCTGTACAGCTGTTCAAGATAAAGAAAACACAAATCAAAGTAGATAATGTATCTTTATTTCTTTTCATTAAGGTATATTCTGCTCTGCACAGGAAAGCATTCATTTACAGTTTGTGCATTAAAAACTTATAATCTGGGGCAAAGATAGCAGATAAATTCATTGGTCTTGCCAAAAGTTGTAAAGTAAAATATGAGAGTAGGTGTTGGTTTGCAGCTGAGACTGACAATAGACAGCATTGTGAAAATTGAAAGTATTCCGTATGAGAACAAATGAGAAATTTTATCCAAAATTAATTTTATTACAGTAGCACCATCAAGATTTTTAGAGGGTAGAATTTCTTTTTACTTTTCCAATTAAAAACACGGGTTCCTAGGGCTGTGTCTGCACATTGCTCTCCAGATAATAGATTGTCCTACAGTTTCCAGTGAAGTTCTCTTTTCGTAGGAGACTGGAAATGCTTGCAGCCAGCTGGGACAGTGCAGCTGTGAGGTCATCAGATGGTTATTATTAGGCTTCTTGTCGGAGTTCCACAAAATAACAGTGTATCTGTTCTGCAACTCCTTCCATATTTAAAAACTTAGTTGATGCAGCTGATGAAATTCCTTTACATCAGTCTCATGTCTTAAACAATACTTACTTTTCAAAGGTGCACAACAAATAGCTACAAAAGTCAAAAATTTTGATGCTTAATTATTGCAGTTTGTTGCAATTTAATGCTCCTAACCCTTGGCAAAATAATTAGGTCTTTGAGTTAAGATTCGGAATATAGCATTTGGAAAATAATGGAATTATATCCATCTAATATCAAGGGAAATTCATGTTTCTTTCTTTCTTGAAACAGTATTTTAAAAACTATTTTGAGTTTAGCACACACATATATATGTACACACTGATACACATAAATATGCACATGTACATAGTATATACATATATAATATGAACATATCTATTTGTACTTATTAGAGTTTGGGGAAATATTAGATTATCAAAATATCAACTGAATTATCTAACAACTAGTGAAAGCAAGTTAGGATAAACAAGTATAGAATTTTTTAACAAAAGTGTTTGTAACTAAAAACTTTCTCTTCTGTGGATACAGCAATTTTTGGAAGACAATTTTCTTAAAGTCATTGCACACCAGGGTCATTAAATAATAACACTTTTCATGTCTGATTCATCTGACTCTGCTCATACACTTAAAGTTTAAACACAGACATAAAGCATTTCTCAAAGACAAAAATCTATGGAGTACTTTACTTTTTTCTTGTCTGTTGTCACAGAAAAAATATGTATGAAAAGAATTCTCTATTAGATACAGATCATTTCTTCTCTACAGAATCAGACATTTCTGTATAATTCTGCATAATCTTTCAGATGTTAATACTAGTAACAAGAAAGCTTGGTGGTCACAAACAGAAAATAGCACAAATGTTCAATAGAAAACAGTAGAATTATCTTTCAAAGAACAGCAAATCTGAGGTACACATTGGTAAGTAACTATTAAAGAAAAAAAATTTTCATTGAGTTCAATTGCTTTGTTTTCTAGGTATTTTGTCAAAAGAAAATGAAAAAGGCACAGAAGAAAATATAGAATTTCTATATGCTGACTGAGGACTGGGGAGCACTGACACTTGTTTTGCAATATTCACTACCATTTTGATTTTATGTACTAAAGAAAGCACCACCTACCACCACCAGTTTTCTTTTCTCCTTGTGGATATAGGATCTTCATACAGCGTGGTTGGCAAATTCAAGAATTTTTTGCCTATATATATATCATTTGTTCCATTCCTCTTCACCTCAGCCAGAAAAAAAATCAACAGCCTAAACTCTGTTAGAACCTTACTGCACTATGGGTAGAAACAAAAGGTTTTCGAAAAATGAATTACTTTATAGTTATTTGTGAAATACTTTATGCTTGTATTTAGACTTGAAGTGTTTTAGCATAGTCAGTTAAAATCAAACATGAAAAGTGTTATAACTATAAATGTAAATGTAGTTTTATTTCTTTAGAGGAAGGGATAAAGCTGAGAGTGGTATTGAACCTTCACTAATTCATGGCCTGGACTGAGCCCAGATTTTTTTCTAACTATCCCTAGGCCTAGTCCTGGAAGCTTCTCCATGTAATCTAATCTTCTGCAAGCCCAAATCTTGAAGGATTCAGCTTCCAGCCTCTGCTAACCTAAGCCTAGAATGTTTCAGCCTTTGAGACTTACTGATAAATAAACTCAGCCTTTCTATCTCTTCCTGAACTTTGGTTGGCTGGTTCAGCTCAACTGTTCTGACTCAAACTCCACTCCAAGCTGACTATTTCAAGTTGACTTTTCTCAACTTCTGACAGGATTGCTCTGCTTAGAAAGATTACCTCTGAACTCAATGAACTGAACTGCACCAAACTGAATTCACCTGAGTTCACTGAACCCAATTCTCTCTGCCTCACTACTCTTTATGTAGCCACTTATTCCTGTCTGTTCTCATGAGATTTATGACTCATTTTTTTTTCAAAATTCATCACTCTGTGTGCTCTTAAATTAGTCATCTTCGTTTGGAGTTAAATGTATGTACTAAAGGGGCATCTATATTCAAGGTGTATATTTCAGCTAGAGGGATTAAATGTGTGGTTTGTGTGCATTCCAGCTGAATCAATCTTTTCATCTGATACCTTGCTAGAGCAGCCATGTTTCCATACTAAACTTCCTCTACCTATTATTTATTGACTCTGGGACGAATGTACTGTAGCCACAAAATGACAAAGTACAAATATTAGAGGTTGGTTTCTAGGATGAATATTTTAATCTGAATGATTTTTCTTGTATAATCTTTTGTGGATGAATATTTTGCTTGTGGTATGTCTATGTACCACACGTTGCCTGGTATGTAAGGAGTGCAGATGAGGGTGATATCAGATCCTGGAGAAATGGAGTTACAGAGAGTGGTGACTTACTATGTGGGTTCTTGGAACTAAACCCGGATCCCTTGGAAGAACACCAAGTGCAATGATTTATCTCTCTGGTCCCATATATTTTACTTTGTATGTTAAAAGTCATTAAAGAACTCATTTATTTTAACAAGAAGCAAAAATGTCATCTGACTTATCACTTAAAATCAAAATAAAATGAAGCAACTTTGTTCAGTAGTAATTTTTTTGATAGATTAGCCCAAACACTTGAAGTGACTGTATTGTCTAGGCACTGTAGGACATTCTTATAATCTCAGAAGTAGAGTGGTAAAGCAAGAGCATCAGGGGTTCAAGGTCATCCTTGGCTACAGGAGATTTGGGATCAGCCCGAGATATATAGAACCCTTTCTACAAAAAATAAAGTCTAAAACCCACATGACTAATCCACAAGTAATTTCCCCAAAAGTCTAAAATATAAACATAATATTATTTAAAAAACTCTCCAAACCCAGATCATTTCTGAATTCCACTGTAATGCTCCATTTTTAGACAAGTTATTCTATAAGTACTTGGGTTTCAAGGCATAACTTATCTCCTAGATGAAACTAACAGGTAGAGGTATTTGAACTATTATTTTGATAGCATGGTTACCAAAACGATGGATATTTTATAAAATGCTAATGTTATAGGTAATTTAACCAAACACCATGTGTCATATTAAAATTCATTAGAGAACAAATATACTTGCAGCTCCTTTAGCTTCACATATGAACAGTTGAATATGTTAACAAACAAATGTTAGGTTGTGAAATCTTCTTCTTTTCTTTTAAACCACCAAATTAACATTTTCCTTTCACACTTTAGACTTAGAATAGGAAAACCATAAGTGAAATTTCTTATGTAGCATCAAATATGAAAACTGGAGTAGAAAATAAAAGAATTGCCAGTAAAAATTCAAGATAACAAATGTTATGATTCTATTTTCTTTTGCACATATTAGTTCATTTTCCACTTTCATGAATATATATATATATATATATATATATATATATATATATATATATATATATATATATATATATATAAATCAGATTTCATAAAGTTGCAGTTTTTAAAAGTGAATAAGAGACTCATAGATTTAAGCATTTGGACAAACATCAACAATATTAAATATCAATAAACCTAAACAATGTTAGCACCAATACATTTCGATTAGTTATGCTCTCCACTACCCTTCGGTTCAGTCCACAATACCACCGGCCTTGTTGGCTGTGGATAGGCCCATTCAGCACATCTCAAAGATACTGAAATAAAGAACCTGTCTGTTTGTCAATTATCCATCTCATTATTCATGTTTTAGAATATATTGGTTCCTCATTCTTTTTCACTGCAATGAAATCTACTCATTTCCTCACATTTGGACATTTGGCAAATACCCTGTTATCAGCCTTGTGTATATAAACCAGGCTCTGCTTCTGTGTGCAGGGTCCTACTCCATGGTCTTCTCTGCTCCAATCTTAGCCAGTCTCTGATTGCTTTCCTACAGTCATTGCCTCTTGCTCCAACTCTGGGCCTTCATGGCACATGTCTTTGGAAATAATTTACTGACCCACAACAGCTGACATCTGCTGGTGTGCTGTTGTTGTAAGCAGCACCATAGTGCTCCAAGATATCTGCTAGATATCTTAGTCTTAGTCAGCAAAGTGTCTCACCCACTCTGCTCCATTCCATATCACACTGCCAAAGGCCTCTCTCTGAGTCTGGCAACAATCTCTCTACCCATCCAGTTCCCAAGGCAGGTTTCCATGCCAGAAACACACATCCCAACTCCGTGGTGGCCCAGACTAGCTGCCGCACACTGCCTTACACTTAACTCTGCACATAAAAGAACCCGCAACACAATAGCCTTTAATTCAATTGATAAGATATAATTGCCCACCTAAACATGCAAAGCCCTATAAATATCCATCCCTTAAGAACACTCATAACAACCTATAAAGGTACAGCATGGAATCTTAACGTCAACTTCCATGTTCTCTCTCTGTGTGGCTACTCTCTGCAGTCTCCTCCTCCTCCTCCTTCAAACATTTCTCCTGCCCATCCTTCCTTCTCGTCCAATGACAGGCCTCATTCTATCCTGTACCTGCCTCACCTGTACGATGACACCATCCCAGGGTGTGCAGTTACTCCTAACGTCTTAGCATGTCTTCAGGAAAGATCCCACCTTAATTAATTTGTTTCTTTTGGTATTCTATATGAATAAGAGATTCTATTTATTCTTAGCCTTCTAAAAATCTGCTCACACAGACACAGTTGCAGCTTCACATCTCACCCCTTTCCCAAAAGTTACTACTAACATCTTGATTTTAACTGTTTTAAGATTTTTACATGTTGAATCAATTCATCTACAGAGATAAGGCTGCTTCAATTTAATCTAGCTGTCTCCTTTTCTGTAATGTTCTTAAAATCCTTTTCACTCCCTTTTTAAAATTTTATTCATTTTTATTTGTTAATTGAGATAAGGCCTAGTCAGCTGTGGGAATCCTTTAAATAATTGGCATATTTTTTACTTTGCCTTTTACTACCTAATCTCTATTGTAGCTACTTCACCCTGAATCATCTTTCTTTTATTTATCATCTTCTTGTGTGTGTGTGTCTGTGTGTGTGTGTGTGTGTGTGTGTGTGTGTGTAAGTATGTTTTATTTTGTTTTCTTCTTTGTTCCAGGTAGAAGGTGAGGCTGTTGACTTATCTTTTTGCAAAACAGTCAATCCCAGCTGTAAATTTACCTTCACCTACTGATTTCAATGTGACCCAAATGCTTTGACACATTGTGACACTTTCTTCCTTCCTTCTTTCCTTCCTTCCTTCTTTCCTTCCTTCCTTCCTTCCTTCCTTCCTTCTCTCCTTCCTTCCTCTCTCTCTCTCTCTCTCTCTCTCTCTCTCTCTCTCTCTCTCTCTTTATTTCTTTCAATGCTGGGTACTGGACGTAGGCAAGTACTCTGTTACTGGCCACATCCTCAGCTTTTATGTTCAATGTATCTAAAAGTATATTCTACATTCAGTTGTGATTTTTCTCATGAATATGCTTGCTTTTTCCTAGTGTCTAAATGCCTATGTTCTAGAGAAATTGCAAAGTCTCTGCCTATTCACCTCTATCCTCACTTCTTTCAGTTTGAAGAACATGCCTTGTATACTGTAGTGGTTTTACATTTTGCTGGTATTTTCCTTGTGGCCCACACTGGGCATACTTCAAAGCACTCTCTTTGTGGAGTTGAGATGAAATTTCACTATGGTGTTACAGGTTAAGTTGGGTCTTCCCTTTAATGATCTGTCAACTCTTTCTGTGTCCTACACCTGTATAGGGAGGCTTCAACTATTATGGCTTCCTATTTTTCTCTTATATTTTGTCAGATTTTTGTGTAATGTAGTTTGGGTGAGGATTTTTGTTAGGTTAATTAAAAACTCTCTTCATAATTATTCTGAATTAGTTACGAAAAGGCCCTTTTACTCCTGGCCCTTTTCTAGTCGTTTTTGCCTCAGCTTGTCTTGTCTACTGGAAGACCCATTCACTTTCTGTCAATGGCTCTTATTTCACCTTCATCCTGTTTGTGGATTTAATATAGTATTAATTTAAAAATGATAATCTTGACAATCCTGAGAATTAAATGAAATTATTTTACAAAACTGCCTTTGGATTTATACCAAATGAAACTCCATTCCTGCTGTGCTCCTTACACTATAACTTGAATTATGTAGTCATATGTGGCCCATGCCAGATCAGTCATGAAAATATTTTTCCATGTAGTTATTGTTGTTGCTTAAATCTCAGCCCATGCCTGGACAGAACACACCCAGACAACATGGTTCCATGTAGAGAGGTTGGCTAATGAAGAAGGAAGAGAGAAGAGGAAAGGTGACTGGCCATGGGCACAATGCAAGGGGAAAGGGGACAAAAACCAGAGAAAAACAAAGAATAAGAGGGTTTAAGGGGGAGTAAAAGAAAGAGGAAGGGGCAAGTAGCCCCTTTTATAATGTCAGGCACAGCTGGCTGCTGCCAGGCTGTTCCCAGGTAGCTGTGGGGGAAGAGCTTAGACAGAATACCAATAGTTATTGTTAAAATCACATAGAAAAGTCTTACAAACAAAAAGAATGTGCATGGGTCCCATGAGATTTTGTCCCCATTTCTGCATGTGGTACATTCTATTTGTTATCACTTTTAACCTGAAGAAATTGCTTCCATATTTACAGAAAATATACTGATTGAAATTTAGTTGAACTTCTATGCATCAATATTTCTGATTTTTTTCAGTGATACTAAATTCTTAGTTGACTTTTCTATGTTCCTCCTTCCCTTTGCTACTTTTTTAGTTTATAGGTTCTGTTACTGACAAATTTCAATTATATTTATAGGACACAAAGCAATGTTAGAGTTTGTTTAAATCTTGTGTATATGTTGTGTGTAGGGGGAGAGTTCATGCACGTGCTATAATGCACAAGGATAGATCTTGAAGGACCAGGAAAAATTCAGACCCCTAGCAAACGGAGTAGAGCCAAAAATGTAGGTTAGCCAGTTCCGTGACTCTATTCCAGGAACTTGACTGACCATAGAACTGATGATTACACTAGCCCGCCTGTTTAGCAACTCTGTTTACTGACCATAAAGTTAAATTAAAATCTTAAAGAACAACCTTGAGAAACAGGGAGTTTCCCCTGTGATTTTTCACTGGTATTCTCGACATTTTCCAATGACATCCTCCCTACCCCCTTAGGTTGTGGTTTCTTCCTTTAAATACCCCTTCTCCCAGCTACTCAGGGTCGAACTCCTCTATCCCTGCTTGGGATACAAGTCTCAACCCTAGTGCACTGGTTCCTATCAGTAAACCTGGTGTGATTACAGCAAGGATGGTCTCACGTGAGTTCTTGGGGGGGTCGCATCATCCCAAGACTTGAGTGGGGTCTCCTGCTCCGGGGGTCTTTCAATCTCAGAGCACCTGTGGGAATTGTTTCTCTTCTTTCACCATGTGATCTATGTGGGGTTTCCTGCAAACTGTACAATTTTGTAAACTTGTGCTGGCAGGGAAAAGATCCACAAGAGGTAAGAAGAAAAGACAGTTAAACACAATTTAGTTAGTGAAGTTGGCTCAAACTTAGTCTGACTTCCAATGCACAATTTTTAACATGTTTGAGCACAGTACAACTTTGGAAACAAGTCTCTTAAGATAATTAAACAAAGTTTAAGGCATGACTGCATTGAAACTCCTTTGTAAAGTACAAGTCTTTTGCAAAGTGCCAGTGAACTCTTTCACAAGAATGGGTTCTATAGACTGAGAAGCAATGCTGAGAATTAGGGACTACCGAGGAAAGATTTGTAATAAGCATAACAGTAAACTCCTTGGCAAAGTACTTTGGACCTCTTTCATAAGAATGGCTTCTCTTGATTGAAAAACAATGCTGAGAAGACCAGAGGATTGCTTGAAACCTCACTCCTGAGAACAGCAAAAGATCACTAAGCTTTTAACAACAGGCACTTCAAGCTTGGAAAACAGGTATAAATCACTTTGTTGAAAAAAAAAATCATGTGAGTTTAACATGCATGTTTTCTCTAATGTTTATCTGTGAACACAGTCTACAGGCTAATAAATCAAACAGGCTTTTAAGTGTTGGCAAATATATTTACCCTTTGGGCCATCTTCCCAGTCCCTTTGGCATAACTTTTGAACATTGTGCAGAATAGTTAAATCAAACTAGTAAATATTGATTAGTTTTAAGATTTAAGTTTCTTTCTTTCTCTGTGTGTATGTGTGTGTGTGAGTGTGAGTGTGTGATCATAACATTGAAATTTTTGGTGGGGGGGAGCTTAGACAGCTTTATTTAAGTTTAACTTTCTCTGGAGAGGCATAGAGATAATGAAACACAATTCCTTACTTGAACATAACCATGTACATAACTTCTAGTCCTCCCTGATGCATAAAGCAAATTTGATAAAAGCAATTCTTTATTTACATTTCAAATGTTATTCCTATTCCCAGTTTCCTTTCAATAAGCCCCCATCTCCTACCCCTCCTCATACAGATGTTCACCCCCCAATCCACTCCCCTTACCCTCCCTGATTCCCCTGCACTGTTGAGGTCCAACCTTGGCAAGACCAAGGGCTTCCCCTTCCACTGGTGCCCAAACAAGGCTATTCACTGCTACATATGGAGTTGGGGCCCAGGGTCAGTCCATGTATAGTCTTTGGGTAGTGGTTTAGTAACTGGAAGTTCTTTTTGGTTGGCATTGTTGTTCTTATGGGGTCTCGAGCCCCTTCAGCTCCTTAAATCCTTCCTATAATTCCCCCAAAGTGAGTCCTCTTCTTAGTTCAGTGGTTTGCTCTTAGCATGCACCTCTGTATTTGACATGTTCTGGCTGTATCTCTTAGGAGACATCTATATCTGGTTCCTGTCAACATGCACTTCTTAGCTTCATCCATCTTATCTAGTTTTGTTGGAGATATATATATATATATATATATATATACCGGCCACATGTGGAGAAGGCTCTGAATGGCCATTCCTTCAATCTTTGGAAGATTTTCTTAGTGAAATTTAAAAGTACAGTAAACAAATTTTAGCTGAATGTGCTATGATATAAAGTAGATCTCAAGTATAAAAGAAAACAAAAGCCAGTCAGACCCATTGTTTTAATTTAATTCAAACTTCATTTCTTTGAATATCCCACACTCATTTCATCTTTTGCAAAATTTAATTTTCATTTGTGATTTATAAGCAAGAATCTAATCTTTAGCTTTCTAACTTTGACATAGTTCACTGAGCATGGTTTTTTGTACTTTCATCCATTGTTTTTCACAAACAGCAACATTTTCTATTTTTATAGAGACTGGGTAGTATTTCACTGTATAGATATATTAAGTTTTCCTTATCTGATCATCTTTTAATGAATATTTAGGTTGACTCCAGATCTGTTTTTCTACAGATAATGTTTCAGTGAACAATATGTCTATTCAGCTGTCTTCTTGGCATACTGAATTAATTTATTTAGTTCCTTGCAGTAACTCTATGATGTTTTTTCTGGGAGTTACATAAATCACATTTCCCACTACCATATCCAAGAGTTTCATTTTCTCTGATCTGTATAAGCAATCAATATGTATCATATTTTAGCTGTAAATGTGCCAGGGAATTTACATCTCTAAGTTACTAATGATCCACAATATTGAATTTTTCGACATATAACTACTGTCCATTTGTGACATATACATTAGTGTGCATTTGGTTTTAAGAAACGTTTTTTGGTTCGTGTGTTAATTTTAAATTAATAATTTGCATATTTCATAGAGTTAAGTTCCTTGTACATTTTTGATAATGACTTAAAGAATGTATATAGCTTATATCCACTGCATATCTCAATATCATTAGCAATGTGTTTATAAAAAGGAAATGAGAGGGAGGATTATGTTCTATGGAGGTTCATTGAAGTATAAGGAAAGGGGGTGCCTCAGCGGGCCCATGTTGAGACATCTCTTTCCCCTGAGTGACCAGTCACATAATGACATAGTATAGAATAGAGTTTATTCACTGCATGGGAAGGGAAATTAAGAGAGTAGTAGGGCAGAGAGGCGGATAGGAGGAGGAGGAGGAGGAGGAGGAGGAGGAGGAGGAGGAGGAGGAGGAGGAGGAGGAGGAGGAGGAGGAGAATAGAGGCTGGCCAGGAACACATAAAGAGTAGTGGGTAGGGGAATGGGAAGAGAAGGGATAAAGGGGGAAGAGAGAAAGGGCAAGAGAGCAAGAGAGTGAGGAGGGGGAAAGTGGACCCTTTTATAGTGTCAGGCATATGTGACTGTTGTCAGGTACCTGTGGGGGTGGAGCTTAGACAGAATACTAACAATTAGGAATCATTTTATCACTATATTTCCCTTGTATTTTTCTATATTTTAGATTAGTAATATTTTATTTTACCCTATGTCCTTGAACTATCTACTATCAGAATCTTGGTCACCCTAGCAATATTAGTTATGAGTTTTATCTCCTGGAGTGGGACCTAAGTCAAATTAACCAAAGTAACCAGACTTTGGTTGTTTACTACCACAAGCTTTGTACACAACTGACCTTGCATATTTTGAAAGCAGAACACTGGACACCGTTGTAGATCAAAGGGGTTGTGTCTAGGTAGATGTTTAACTTTTTCCTTTGGTAGCCTGCAGAGTACCTTCCTATACCACAAAGAAGATGGGGATTCCATGTAAGTACCAGTTCAACTTTTTCATGTTCAATAAGTTGTGTGGATATTGTCCTGGGCACTGAGGCTCGGCTTTCACTATACAGAGAACAATCTTTGTCATAGCATCAGCCTGGGTTGCTTTGGGATAAGCACAGGATCCACTTTGGTCAACTCCTCCTCAACACTTGGAATTCTTGCCTGGCTTGAAGAGAGGGCCAGATAAGGATTCATATCCCCAGTACTAGAGTCTTCATTAGGGTCCTCTTCATAGATTCCAGTCTCTTTCCACTGCACTTGATTTCCATGCCACCTCTGACATGCCCCTCAATTCTAGCTATCTCTCCATGCACACCCTCATCAACACTAACTCATCTCCCACTCTTTACCTTACTCTCTTACCTCTCCATGCTCAGTCCACCCTTAAAATTTTCTGTTAGCGTAGGCACCAAGATCAATAATTAATAGGAGTAAGTGTAGCTCACTCATGGACTACTTTTCTATTATGGGTTCTGCTGTTTGTCTGGGCCCTACCACCACAAAAGTAAATAGAGGTGGTTGAGGTTTTCCTGTCCAGCAAGTAAATATAAATAGGAAATGGAGTTTAATTCTGCAGTCAGTGTCTTTTCTAAATTTTGCAAATTTGAAATAATTTTAACAAGTCTTTTGAAAAAGTTATTTTTTACATATTTCCCCTGAGTTCTCATTGCTTCTAAGGAAGATCTGATTAGCATGACACAGTAATTTTAAGTTATTCTTAATTCATAACATTATCAGCAAGTGGACTGGAAGATAGGTGGAGAGCATAGTCTGCACTGACTGTCCTACCAAGGTTAGCTCTGTACATTTTTTTTAATTATTGGAAAATTCATTTATTTACATTTCAACTGTTATCCCCTCTGCTTGTTTCCCCTACACAAACCCCCTATCTCATCCCTCCTCCCCCTGCGTCTATGAGGGTGTTCCCCCCACACACACCCACTCCCACCTAAGCACCCTAAGCATTCCCCTTCACTGGAGCATTTCATTCTCTCTTCTCCTTTATTACTCCTGCCAGGAAGGTACTTCTACATGCCCCAGCAGACCCGTTAAAGCCAACATTAGGAGAGTAAGATTCCATCCCGTACTTCCACATTCTCACTTTTCTTGGAACTCTGCTTTTGCTTTACTTGTTTTGACCCACATTTCTCTTTTTCAAATGCTTAACTTGTTCAGTGATGTGTGCCATCTGAATCCCTCTTCCAGAATGAAATCTCCATTAGCAGGGCTTATGCCCACAGTGGTTCTGTTTGCTTATGCTTATCCCTGGGGCACAGCAGCACATGTCATCATTAGAACACATAATTTTCAGTGGATAAAGCCATGGCAGTTGGCTAACTATGTTTTCAACTTGTAAAATTTTAATGAAGACCATCACTGAATTCATCTTTTAAAAAACCATTTATGACCCCAAGTCCCCACTGTTCTTTTCTGATACAGGTTTCTAAAAAGAAAATTTTCAGTAGAATTTATAATTTGGTTAAAAGTTTAAACTTCTCCCTTTAAGAATTAAGAAATACAACCTTCTAAAGCAGGTTGTCAAATTTATATTAAATCAAAATCAAAGAGAATTCAATATTACAATAAGATGAAAATATATTGGTTTTGATAATGATCAAAAATTTAATTTGTCCTTATTTTCTCAAATACTGTCTTCTTCTCTACCTCTACTCTTACTTTATTTGAATAAAGAATAATTTGTCAGGCTGTCATTCATGGACTTGAATTAATATTATTATAGTTGTTGTTGCACTTCCTCTTAAGTTTGGTGATGACGTATTTGAATTTCACTTTGCCTAGCTTTGAATAATTTTTATCTATAAAAAAATTGTGAAATACCAAAATAGATATTGCATCTTTATTTTGAGGGTAAATTTTTTTTCTGAAAATAAATAAATATTAAGTGCCAAAATTTATACAAAATTTTTAATATCTGGTTTCATTTTTGTTCCAGAATAGCATTTTTATTTCATCTCCTTAGGTTTAAAACACTGTCGGATTAAGTAAAGGAAATGGGATTGGGTTTATATTCTCTGGGTCATCAGTGCTTTATGTGAAGTAGAACAGGGTCCCAGAGCACTCCAGGTCACAAAACTACTAGAAGGTTCTGTTTAAAGTTCACATGCATGCATCGAACTGTGGGCACACCCCAGTAGGCCAGCAAGTGCAGGCTGAAACCCTAGAAGACTGTAGGTCAAAACATACTGTTTCAGACAGCATACATGTGATAGCACTGAATACCAGAATGGTTTGTGAGAAAAACTGAGTAAGCACTGGATGGAAATGTCCCTTTTTCCTCTCTACTGCTGCCTGAGTGAAGAAGCATGTGATTCTGACCAGCAGCATAAAATGGTCCACTCAATAAACAATGTTATATGCATAATAATTTCGAAAAATTCACCTTCAAATGTTCTGTCTTGTACCATTAGCTTTTATATACTTTCTCCTCTGGTCATAAAGGCATGATTATATTCTTCTCGATCATACCAAGTCCACCGAGAAGGCAGAGGGTTGCAGGAGGCACACAAACCACTCAAGCCTTCAGCAGATACAGCATTCAGGGAAGAAGTGGTACACGATGGGAGTAGATATTTTTATAAGCATGCTAGAGGTCTCACTGGATGAAATGCAAACGGTGTTTGCTAATCCACATCAGCTAGACACCTCACTGTTTGAATCTGAGTAAGACAAGAAAGCATGCGGTGGCTCCTTCCTGATTCCTCTATGTTTTGCATTTGCTTATATTCTGTGCATTGTTAGTACAGCTCAGTAGTAAGATCTCTAATTCGTGTTAATCCAATTTAACCATCAGACATGTTGTCCTGCTTTATGTACTTCTGTGTTTATTATCTCAAATCTACTTTCCTATTTAACCCCCTAAAGTACTACATGATTCTCTGAATTCAATTTACCAGCCTTCCATTTCATTGCTGTTTACCAAAACAGCTATTCTATTTGAGCAAATACTCCTACACTCCAACCAAACATGAGAATTTTCTATGATGCTTCTTAGAAAGATACCTAGCTATATTGAAAAAATATTCATATAGCAAACAAAATGCATATCTTCATTTTAATTATTGATACTTTGATCCATATATAATATTATGGATATCCAGAATGACTGTAACATTATATAATGTCACAGGTTTAGATTTTCCAGAAGCATCTATAAACAGTATAAGTCAGGTTTCCATGGGGCTAGAGTTATAGATCTGACGTTATACTCTTGCAAAAGACCTGACTTCAGTTCCCAGCACTCATGTTAGGCTCACAACCATCTGCAACCCTACCCTACTTACTGTGAATCCAATGCCCTTTCTGACTTTTGTCAGCACTCATATATGTACATACCCTCAAAGAGAAATACACAAAAGCACTGACCTTCAGGGGTTAAGTGGAGACCTAGGAGGGGACAAAAGAATGGGAATAAGGAGGCACAAAGGAGAACTAGTTGATTGTCTGATAAAGCTCTCAAATTTTATTTCCATGCAGTAGCTTATAAAGATAAGCAAGCCTGAAGGGCACACAGGGCTATCACCACCCTCCCATTGTTCTTTCGGTTCCTGTAACCCAAAACCTCAAATTGCATGTGTGCTGATAAAAGCAGATAACTCACTAGGTTTCTCAGAGGGTGTAAGGGGGCTTGACATTCCTGAAACATGCCTGAGACAGAGGGTGTGTAAGTGGGCTTGGCTCCTGGCACACAAATAAACACAAACAAAAGCAAAATACAGCCCTCTCTACTAAGAACAAAAAGAAAAACAATGTCAAAAGAGAAAAGAAATACTGTAAAAGTTATACATGTTCAAAGCCTTGATTTCCTTCTAGGTAAATCCAGGTAACTGTGCTCAGAGTGACATGGCCATGCAGAAAATGTCTCTGGAGCAGTTCATAATCCCTCGAAGTGAGTCAATTTCCCAAATACGCTAAGATTACTAAATAGACTTTGTTGCATCTGTCAAATGCAGCATCACAAAATCAAAGGTAAAGATGCACCCATTACTGAAAACACCGTAAATGATAAGTGTCATAGCACAGCCTTGAGCAAACAATGCCTATTCTTACGGTTTCATAGATGCAGCTCAAATGTAGCCCTGTGCAGAGGTGAAAAAAGAGAAATGGAAGTGATTCTTATTCTTTATGTTTATTAGCAAACTGAATAAATATTAGGTTTGATTATGGTTTTTTGGAAAGTCATTTTGTTTTTAATGTGTGCTCTTTATGAGAAGGGACATCTGTAAGGAGTGCACCTCTGTTACCCACTCTACCTCTGACAGTTTGGTACATAAGAGCATTACCCTGGTGTCTTAAAAAAGTCAAAATGTTCATCAGTGTGCTTGAACCTAATACAGTGGAAAAGATAGGAAATAGTGCTTTCTGTATCTTCACTATTGCTCTGGACTCTGGAGTAACATGGTTCAGAATATGTCAGTGAACAAAAAGTAACACTGAGAAAATGGGCACTGGAAATGATGGGGCCAGGGAAGAATATATATATATTCTTTGAATATATATATATTCAAAAGGTGAAAAGTTGAACCATAGCAAACATGAGTGTCATGTGCACTGTGAGAACTGTATATGACCGTGCTTTCAGCATGAGATTCAACTGATCCTGCTCAACAGGAGTCTCAGTGGCTTCAGCTGCCACTTGAAAACCAAATTCCTTACTTATATTAGACTCTACAATTTGAAGCTACACCGGCATAGCAAAAGAAAAACATAGGAACTAGTCAGTGTATTCAGTAAGTTGATGGCAGAATCCTTGTGACTTCAAGCCTTATCTCCAATATCTCTAGAGTATGTAGGCATGTATGTGTGTTTGTATGTTTATATGTATGTATGTATATACGTAATTAAAAATATATATTTAAAATATAATACAATTGATTACATTATATATAATTTAAATGTATACCTGTTAATTATATTGTATATATACACAAATATACCTATCTACATTGTAAATAAATATTCATATAACAACCAAAAACACACAACCTTATTTTTCTTATTGATACGATCCATTAATAATGTTATCTCCATGATTACTATGACATTGTATAATATCACATGTTTGAATTTTCCAGAAGCTGAATATTTATAAATATATATTTCAGAGTCTTTTGATTCATCATAAAGAGGATGGCAGTGATAGCTGTGGTGCCCCAGATCATGCTTGTGTGAGTTTGTGGTAGGGCCTAGTCATGTTTGTTGAGTCAGGAAGGAAAGCATTTGAGAAGTGAGATTGATATGTAGCTCTTAGGCATCTCCCCTCACTCTAACCATGCCCTCACTCTAACCATGCCCTCACTCTAACCATGCCCTCACTCTAACCATGTCCACTACCCTGGCCTCATGTCCAAATAATACCACAACCTCCCAATGAATCACCACCAACTGAACACCAAGTCTTCAAACATGTGAGCATGAAGGGGTATTTCAGTTTCAAATTTAAAGACCTTGCCATTTTGAGCTATGAGCAATGGACAGACAAGGGGAACTGGGGACATCTCCATTCCTAGGACTTTCTGTTTTGTGTCTGCAGTCACAACTTAGTCAGGGGCTCAATTGTTTGTTCTAGTTACTCTTGCCTGTATAATCCATTTCAGTAGAGAGGTGTAAATTCCTAGGTTATGTTTTAAGTTACATTAGAAATTAGCAAAAAGTGTTATCTTCTGTTAGTTTTAGTTGCCGTCCATAGGAATCATACGAATGAGCAAATCCCTAGGTGTCCCTTGGGAGCAGGGACTCCAGAGAACTGGCAGCTAGTTTTTTCTCCCTTCCCCTTCCTATTTTAGTTATGACTATACTGACTTGGGTACAGCACTGAAACAAAAGCAGCAACGTGTTGAGGATAATGGGACAGTTTCTTATCTCAGCTCCTAAGAAGGCTGATTGCAAGGTTAAGGCCAACCTGGATATAGAACTCACTCAAAGTTAACCTGGGCAACTTAGTGAGACCAGGTTTCCAAACAAAACATAAAACACTTAGGGCTGGGAGTATTACCCAGTGCTAGACTACTTAGTTAGCAAGTGTGAGGCTCTCATTTCAGTTCAAAGGACTACAAAGAACAAAGGCAAGGGTAGAGTAATGGTGTGGACAAAGCAGTGGATGACACAAGGAGAAGCCGGACAGAGTATGCAGCTCTGGGTAGAAGCAGTGCAGAAGAGCAAGCAGGCCAGGTGAGACAGCTATGCCGGACTACCTCTCCCAGGACACTTCATACACACAGCTGCTCAACGTAGCTTTACTATCTCAAATATTATCAGTTGGTTCGTAGAGCTAAAATGTCTCCAACATTCATTACTTAGCATTTATGTGGCTTCGGTAACTGCCTAAATAGTATTACTGCCGTAGTCTAGCTAAATTTTCTAGGTAAAGTGGAACCTAACATTTGATGTATATTTTTAGTTTCTGGGTTTCTCAACTGAATCTAGCAGGTTCAATAATACCCCCCTCTCTTTCACATTGGGAGATTTATATTAAATATAATATGGTGAAAGCTACCAAGCATATATAGGAAGCACACATCGCTCTTAGATTACAGAAAGACATGTCTAAATGTGGTTTGTCCTAAAAGAGATTTGCATCAGATTTTTGTGGGGTAAATTTCATAACATTCTGTACCTCAGATTCCTCATGTGTAAAATAAAGGTGTTAGTCACGATAAATGTTTGGTCTACCTTAACTTTCAGGCTTTCGGAATTTTCTGTTTGATATCTACTTACCTAGCAACCAGATCTTATCATGTGGCTGTCTGAGACTGAGAACTAATGAATCTGGAGTTAGACTTACCCATGGTGTTCCTCAGGACATTTGACCTCGGTCTCAATTTTGCTTCCTAAATAAAGAGTGCCAGTGTTTTGAAAGGAAAAATCAGAAAATGGAAATACCACACTCACACATCCGTCTTTGCACTGTTTCCAACGAGGTAGGTGGCCAAACAGTATGAATGGAGTTTGGACATGTTTTGGAGAAAAAAGTAAAAAGTGAGCCAAATACGTGAAATCTAGCATTTGTACAATCAATTTATAAGCTTTTTCATTAGATGCATTTCCCACTAAGCTTGGTGTTTGGGTAAACATGCATGCAGTTGATGGAAACGCTGCAGTTGCAGTTTACTGCCTCCTCACTGCACAGAGGTAGCACACAGAGCCAGCAAACCCTCTAATCTCTGCTGGGCTTGGGCTCCGGAGTGCTCCATCTTCTGAATATCATCGCTTTTTAAGTCCTTGCATATGGTGAATGTCTGCAGATTTGAGATATAGCAAATCTCTTTAAATACAGAAGAGAGTACTCTAGTCTATTTCCGTAGAGAGAGCACAAGAGACTGCAGAAAGCCCAGTACCCATACATGGCTACTTCAGTTTTAAACCACCAGGAAACATTAACAATACCCGAATCCAATTTTCCCTCATGTTCAAGGACATTGCAAGGTTCAAAGGACCTTGGAGACTACTTCCCATGATTAAGAGAAAAGGATATATCAAGTGTAAAGTAGATATGGAGAAAATCATGTAATCTTCTAGACAAAAAACATAGCCACATAGGGGTGATCTTACTCCAGGGAGAACAAAGTGAGGTACTGGTTGCAGAAGAATCGCATTGCACATCAGGGCAAAAGCTGATATTTGTCCTTTCGTCTGTCTTCCTCTTTGTAGATGGCATGGGAGATCACTGCAGAATTGGCAGCCTCTGGAAACACTGTAGAGGCACGTCTTAGATGTCAGGAGCTATTCACCTCGGGTGACTAACATCATTACGGCCTCACTCCTGAGTTGCTCCCAACCTAACATCAGCATGACTCTATCTAATTTCTTTTTGAACATTGTTTCTCAGTTGAAATAATATTTTTCTGTGGCTCGGGCTCTGACATCCCTTTTAAGCCTTCTTGAACAATGAGTAGCCCACACATAACTCTCCCTTTTCTACGTTCGGCTTCACAAACTCATAACTAATGATTGGTCAGAAGCTTGTTCTCTTATGTGTAAGCCTTGCAAATGCTACTCAACAATGTTTGCTGATTGGAAATCTGAAAATAGAGCAACTTGAGTTTACTCAAAAGCATGATATGGGGTATCAAAGTCTAAAATGTTATAAGGTCAATGGGAAGAAAGAATTTTTCTTGGGATTAGGCAAGGGGTGCTTATAGAACTAGACATTTTGGAGAAGTATTTTCATATGTCTTTCTTCAGAAATAAGATACATTTATAAGTATACTATATGTAAATAATAACTAAAATTACCAAGCACATTTTTTTATCTCAAAAGTAAAGACTAACTTAAGAGTTAGTCCATGGCCTTACATCTAGTGTCCAAAATAACTATGTTCAATAATGAAACTGTTTCGTGATTTGTCAATTCTCCAGTTTGACATCACTATCAGTAAAAAGTACAAAGAAATTAGATTATGACCTCTTGACTCAAGAAACCTACACTACTGAATATTATCTCATTTAATGCTCACATTTTGCCTTAAAGTTCATTCTTCATGCCAAAAACATGGAGAAGTTATATGTGAAAAGTGAACTTGAAGAATATTATGCCTTCCTGTCATTCAAACTGTTTCTCAAATCAAGATGGTGCTTAAACCCCGACAAGTCATTTTGGTTTGTCTTGCCAGTCAATTTGGTAGAACCTCATGAATTAAGTTGTTCATCCCCCTAGTATAGCTCCAACTTAGAGAGCTAATGCAGAGTGTATTGTCAATAGTGTTCGTAAGAGTCAATAAATACCTTGTTGCAATGGTGAACCCAGAGGTGGACTTCGCAGATAATGCCACCCTCGGGGTCTCTTACACTTTGTTACTGGGTTAACTTGTTAGCTGTCACCATAAGGTATTCAAATGAAGAGAGTAAATCTGTATTGATCTGATTTATTAGTTCATAATATAGTGACTTAAATATCAATAGAGTAAAAAATGAGTTGGGGGGGTCATACAAACACATTACCCTTATTTAGAAAGAAAATATATTCCTGAAGCACACAGATGGTCACATGAAGCTCAGTGCAGATTTTAGTCCATAATGAGGTGATTAAAAAGGGTGAATCTGAAGTGCCTCATGTAGAACCTCAAAAAAACAATGATAAAGTATGGTGCATATGTGGGGTCTTAGCTACCTAGTCATTGGGGAAGACTGACTTATGGCCAAGAAGGAAAAAACAGGAGGATGCTGATATTTTCTTACAAGGACATTGTCTTAGTCTCATTTTAAATAATGTCATATGCAAGACAAAATTGAGAGCTACAGAGATCATTTTGTTACAAGAAGAAAAAAAATAAAAGCACATGGTTACTGTGAAATAAGAGTCAACACTTGGATGTTAATTTGTACTTTCTTGTATGTAGTTTCCTTTAGAAGTACATTTCCTAGTGGTGTTGAAACTTAGTGACCTGCTAAGCTGTACCAAATACAGATTCAGACTTAAGAATACATTAAGTGACTTAGAGATCCAAAGCCCATGGCCAGGTACTCTATATGCTGAGTTTTTCTACTCATTTACCCTTAAAGCATTATTTCACACTATACAGTGTTCATTACTTAAGAAATTAGCATGGCTAAGGAATAAATAGAGAACCAGCAACAACCACCAAAATTAGCTTAAGAACCATATCTCTTTTGCAGACCTAAATCTGATACTCTATCCATCCTGGCGGGACTAAAACAGATAGTTTTCCAGATGATTTTTTTCTATTCCTAGAAGCCATTCAACCCTAGAAAAATTGAATCATTGTGTACTCATGATTAACATCAGCTTTCTACAAGGAATGATCTACAAGGAATGACCCTCAATGAAGAAGACACAAAAGACAGGAACACAATAGAGGGAGGCTCTTGGGACAGATGTGGCAGTGAGTAGAGTTTGATAGATGTTGTCAAATGGCCAGATGTTCAACAAGACAAAGAAAGGGCCTATTGGTTGTAAGGGAATCCTTGCTGTAAATAATTTTGTATGCATGCCTAGAAGAGTAACTTCTAGATTGAATCATCTAAAACTCTGGGTGTTGCACAGTGAACTCTGGGTGTTGCACAGTGATGGCATACTTTTCAACCCATGCAGAATACACAAGGAATGTGGTGTCTTGCCAGCCTTTATAATTTTCTTTCTTTTTTTTTTGTATTATATGCTAAAGCCATCCTAGCAGAGACAAAAAGCACTTCATTGTGATTTTCATTTGATTTTCAGATCCTGAAGACAGACCATGCTAAGTGTCTTTGAAATAGTATCAATGTCGATTTTAAATGATGTGAAATGCCAAGTGCTACCCTATGTTGAAGCAAGTATTTAAATAGGTAAGTTTGTAAAGTATATGTCATATGTATTTTAAAAGAACAAAAATTTAAAAAAGAAGAGTGAAAGCAAGAAAAGATATATGAATTATACATATTTGATGTACATGAAAAAGACCTTAATAATGTACTGAAAATATCCTGGAAGGAAGAAAGATACTCAAAGGGACACCTGTAACCCCACACCCCTGCCGTTTGACATTCCGACTGCTGGAACAATTGCCCTTAAGGAATGTATATTTGCTTTCAGAATCTACTGGGAGAAGCAAAACGTGGAAACTTAGGACAGAGGAAGAATTTCTTGCCCAGCAAGAGTTTATAGAATTCTAACAACATGTCAGACGACCTTTTAGGAGAGTGGACGGATGGATCACCACGTGGCTAGGACTACTAATCTCTTCCTCTGTTCAAACTAAACTTCATGTCAGGACTCTGGAAAAGAATTTGGGGGACTGGACATTCCCTCTATTCCACATGTGGCTCCAATGAATATATTTCTTTTCACTTTCTTTTATGTCTTTAATAAGCCTATGGAGGAGAGGAATAAGTACAGGTTATTAGTGCAGCCATGGCTAAGGCTTGGTCCTAATGTCTCTAGTAACAATAACCCCAGGCCACAGAACTTTTGGTCTCTAAAATAAATGGAAAGTTTTCTCATTTAAAACTGAGTATGGGTTTTGTTGAATGTGGGAAGAGAAAAATACAAATACGACGGTAGCCAGATTTCTTCATTAAGGAATACAATACCCAAGGATAATGCCGTAATCCAGCTCTTCTATAAATACAACAAAGACTGCCTCAGTACATTGGTCATTGCCTGTTTACGTACTTGTTCTTAATGTATTTTCTATACGTAATTCTAAAAAATCTTCTGCGAAAGACTACACAAAGTGAAAATGTTTAGGAAACTACAGTGAATCAAATTCTTCTGTAAGAAACTGACAGATTTATCCTTGTGAGATCAAGAAGGCCATTTCACAATGTATCTAACCCCTGTGTGAACATGGCTTCTCTGGGTGACTGTTCCATACTTTGCATTTTCTTATGTGCAATGAAGAATGGCTAAGGCATTTGGCAAAGTAAAGTACCTGAGAAAGCCTGTGAAAGCTGACCTTCAGAGAGTAATGAAAAAAGCTTAATAGAAATTCTTGACATTGTAAAATGATGAAGTTGGAAATAATGTACTTTAGTCACACTTTCATCACAAAATAAAACTGTAATACAGAGCTATGGCAGGGTTTCACTTTTGGCCAAACATTTCAGCTAGTTACATTATATTTTTTAATGGATTTAATTTCAATAGCAAATGTCCCCATTATCATATTGGTGGCCTATGCAAAACAAAACCTATCCAGTCCCTAACTCTTGATTTTGTCCTATGATTCTTTACTCTTTGATATACAGTGCCTTGATAAATACCTTGTACTTAACTGTGTGACATATGTGTACCATAAAGCTAACTGAAGAACACATTGTTTTCAGAAGCCTGATGAAATGATAGCATTCAGATCATTGTGTATATATTAAGTGACACAAATAATTAGAACTGGGTTTTTCTTCAACATGAAAAAGAACATGTAAACAGTATAGGATGAGGGCAAAGACAACAGATTCAAGTGGGAAACATCAGAACCACCCCATTAAACCGAAGGGGCAACAATGAGATGTAAGAAACAACACTAGCCAGTACAGCAACAACTAGTTGTCTAATATCACAGAGTGTTGGAAGCTCATTGCCTCTATTATTCTTTTCTGTTCATAAGCATAAGATTTCAAAGAACAGAATTTTAAAGATATCTTCAATATAACTTAATATTGATTATATCCTAAAATAATATTTTTTAGCCTCCTGCAATACAATTTGATAGAAATTTATTATTTTCATTCTTCTATAATGCATCTATTATGAGACAAATTACACACCTTAGTTTATGGTAAATAATGTTGCTTTACAGAAGGTCACAGTGGAAAATTCATCAAGGAAGAAGATTACAATGAACATCAAGAAAATTAGTGTGAGCTTCTACAGCATTTTCCAATGTCCTCTCTCAATTCCTAGGTCACATTCCTAATGAACACAGTGGCTGTATTACTTAACGTCAAATAGTGACCACTTTCAGACTTAAAGCTGTTCCTATTATTTAGACAATAGTTTCAGATTCCAGTTGGAACTATAGGGAATGAAGACATAGTTCCATGCTAACTCTTACTCTGTATAATTTAGTGTTTTCTTTCTATATAGCAACAAATATCTCTCCTTTGTAAAATCCATACAAGTGTTCAGTTTTGTCTTCTCTTTTCAAATGAGCAAAGTATAATTCAGATCTGCCCACATCTGTGCCAGCATCCATGTATCTTTAGGCTGTACCATACCCTGAGGGATGCTGCTTTAGGAAATGAATGTATGCATTTGTGAATGATGCTACTGTATTCTTTCCAAATTATAATCATAGCAGTTTGAATTTATTTTTTTATTTTCCTTAAATATTTTTATTTCACTTCATTTAAACAAACTTTAGTTCAAGAAAAAATGAGCACTGATGTAATAATCGTTATTATTTTAAAACATTAGAACTGGAATCATTAGCCATTATGTGTCTGACATAATGTTGATTCGTATTTTGAGAATAAATAAATTCTCAAACTGTGGATTATTCTCGTTATCATAACTAAAGAATATCTCTGGATAAGCTATGGTTTGAGAGTGGACTCCAAAATTTGGACCTTTGTTTTCCACTGAGTAGTCTTCAGTGAATAATGTCCAGTGCGTTATGCTGAGGTCACAGGAAGGAACCTTCACAAAGGGATTGGTCTTTGTATCTCTTGAATGACTTATAAAGTGAGTCGCTCAAAGCATCACCTCCACATGACCTCTAATTTTTCTCTTTGAGTTGGAGCAGAATAGGATTATCCCAGTATTTGTTTGCCTAATCTTTGACTTGTCATTCAAAATAAAACTCTTCATAAATTACCCATTCACAGGTGTTCCATTGCAATAACAGGACAATCAGGGCAACATGCCTCTTGTTTTGAACTTAATCCATTAGATAAGCCATAGAATAAAATATATTGAACACATTGCCCTTAAAAGTTGTTCAAGGGAGATTTTTATTTTAAATAAGCTTTCTTGCTCCCTAGCAAAGTATTTCCATACTTTAATACTTCCTGGAATTGTCTCAGAAAAAAAGAACATATTCACTAAGAACAGAATCACACAAATTAAAAGAATCTTACCTTCCAATTTACATTATTTTAAATAGTAAATCCCTGGTGCCCTCTAAAGGGGTGAGTTTCCAGTAATGAAGCAGGAATTGTCAGTTGCTCAGGAGGGATATTTGAAATGTTAAGTACATGCAAGGAATACTGATGTTTTTCATTAGAAATTGGTTCTCACCCATCACAGACTAAAGACTGGTACAGCACATAATTAAAGAAGCTGCTGCTAAACATATGATTTCACTTCTTCATTATCAGTCTTTAAATATTGACAAACATTCCTAATCTGGATAAAAGTATATCAGTACCTAATAAGTGATAGTTTTTTTTTTTTGGTATTGTTTGAAAATTTTATACAGTATGTTTTGATCACTTCCACCCTCTATTCTTTTTTCTATCTAATGAATATGCACTTTTAATTAATAAGTGCAAATTCCCCATTGTGGCTTTAAAATGGTTTTACTATCGCCAACCATTGCCTCGAGGTCTTTTCTTTCTAGACTCTTTTCCATAAAAGATATCCAAGCTTTAGTTGAGCGGGTGTGATAAAAAATGTCTCCTTTAAGCTGAACACTCCTCAGTCTCTTGCTTTCAGGATGCTAACGGTTGTTGGTCTCTGTGTTAATTGTCATCTACTGAAAAACAGTTTCTCTGATGAGGGGGTAGCCATGCACTAGTCTATGTGTATAAAGATAGGTGACTGGGGTACAATTTAATATTGTCAATTTAGTGGGGAAAAATGGTAATAGATTCTTACCTCTGGCCTATTACCTATGCAGTAGCAGACTGTTGGCTCCATTAAGAGTGGCATTACGAGTGTCTCGTGACTTAGCCCCAGTCAGGAAGAGGTTGATCACTCCCACAATGTTCCTGCCATTATTCTATCAAAGGGCATACATCTCTTGCCAAGACAGTCATTTTGGGAACTGGCAACATTTACTCCTGTGTAAAAGTCATTACTATTATAATGTTTCCAGAGTGCTACTGAGGCCAAAACATGTTCGTTTTGGTTGGGTCTCTGAGTAGAAGCCCTGAAAAAAACCACTATGTGAACTTAAGAAGTTGAACCTTAGATTGAAATTAAGATCTCATGTTACTGAAGAAGCCAGAACTGTCAGGAACTCATGGAAAAACCGCATGTATGAAATGGACCCAGAAACAGATAGTGAATTTATTCTTACTTAATAAATTCTGTCATTATAGAAAGATATATACATACATGTTCGTGGTATATACCTGCATAGCATAATAATGTGAAAAAAAAGAGTGATAGCTTTCATTCCTCAGAAGTCATATGCTTTATGGGTAATGAATATGAATGTAACTCTCTTGTCCTGTGAACTAATGTTCCCACAAAACAAAATGTCATACATTTGTTCAAAATTCAATAATGCTGATTGACTGTTAGAAGGTCTATGCCTAAAAAGTTGGAATGATGCCAATCCAGACCCAACTTACATTGGGCTGTTGATATCACCATTAATAACCATATTTTTCACACCACTTTTTGTGTCCTAATAAGCTTCTGACTGTGAGGTAAATCATTTTGGAATGTACTAACTAATTGCTATTTTCCTGTAGCCAAAAAGCTAAGAATGGCATTAGATAAGACTTGAAGCACACAGCACATCTCTCTCTGCTCCACTGCTACATGTGCAGCTAATGTTCTAGCAATACATTTTAAGATTCCTTGAATTTCTTGCTTATGTTAGTATAAAAATTCATAAAATTTCAATAACTATGGCGGAATAAGTTTAGGTGACCATGGCCACTCAAATTTTCCTCAAAATTAACAAACGGTCCTTTCCTTTGATTGGAGAATAATGTTTAGTATTGATAAGCCTCACAGCTTGACTGACAGCTATTTTAAGTCAGTGAGATGTTCTTCCAAGTTTTTAGATTAGCCTCTCACTCTCATTATTCTGCACATATAATGCTTCCTTCTTATTGCAGTAGTAAAATGTAACATTATCAAATACATTTGAACATTTGAGTAATTCTTTATTGTTATTAAAGTATTGATGGTGACCTTAAACAAAATCTGGATCCCCAAGGAGAGTGATCCAGGCACTGCAGATTCTGATTGGGTGGGGAGTTAATTACACAATTACCTCAAGAGTGAATTTTTAATGCCTAGAGTGAGTTCATTCTTGAAATTAGAACAATTTAAAATATTTAATGTAATCACATCAACCTAACTTTTCTGCACTTCCCATTGTTTTGATATCTTTTTGATGCAGATTGACTGTCTTTCTAATTCTTAAAGATACAAAGAATTCTATGTGGAGACTTCAGATAAAACCTAAGGAATGCAAATCTAGGCTTCCCTATCTTGCTGTGTGAAAGCTTTTCCTCAACCATTACCAGGCCATAGGCAGGTGCTGGCCCTCTTTGTATCATTGCTAGAACCTGTGTGGTGGACTTGTTTTTTCTTTCCAAGGTAGTTTGGTATTAAAAAAACCATTTTTTCCACTCAATTCTTTTATTTTTTCTTTTATATCTATCAGCATTTCATCAGTTTCTCAGAAGAATCTAAAACCTGTATAAATGACTTATAATTTTGGTAGATATTGGTATTTTCCTTATAAAGTCTCTGGTGGTATTGCCTGGATCCAGCCACCCCTATCCAAATATCCGAACATGATTCCATCATTTGGTAGCAGCATTGAGAGGGAGTAGGTGTATTTATTACTTACCACTGATTAAATCTGTAAACCAAAATGTATGTTATCTATTAGACAAACTCAGCAACTTCTTTTCAATGGAAATGGGACACATGAAAGGCATGGAACAGAAAATGTTGATCATGATAAAAGCTTCGAAGAAGAAAATCAGTGTGCTATTGACAGTAATGAACAAGGTTTTCATGTTTAAGAGGCCACATGCTTTCTTTAACACTTCTAGGGTCTCAGCTTTTTCATAGTGCCATGGCCATTATAATTGCTATGTAACTCAATGCCGTTACAGCATAATTTTATAGATCCTCTCAATGACTGGAATGCTCATAAGTTGACTAGATTTTTTTCTTTTTCCTAGGTTACCTTATTTACCATAATGTACTATTGTAATTATCTTCTGTGTTTTAGGACTTAAGTCACACACACACCCACACCCACCCACCCACACACACACACACACACACACACACACACACACACACACACACACACACACGCAAACATTCAAATAAACAAACTGGCATGCCCATGCTCTGCATGTTTTTGCTCATGCATCTCTTCACGCATATTTTTCTTTCTTCCTTTTTTTGATTTTTTCTATTATTGGAATTTTTTAAAAAAATTACATTTCAAGTGCTATCCCCTTTTCTAGTTTCCACTCCAGAAACCTGCTATCCCTCCCCTGCTTCTATAAGGATCCTCCCCTACCCATTTACCCACTCCCTCCTAACTCCTTGACATGACATTCTCCTACACTGGGGCATCAAGCCTTGACAGGACCAAGGATCTCTCCTCCTATTTGTGCCCCACAAGGCCATCCTCTACAACATATGCAGCTGGAGCCAGTCCATCCCTATGTCCTCTTAGGATGGTGGTTTAGTCCCTGGGATTTCTGGGGTGTCTGGTTGGTTGATATTTTTGTTCTTCATATGGGGTTGCAACCCCTTTCAGCTCCTTCAGTCCTTTCCCTAAATCATCCATTGGGGAACCCATGCTCAGTTCAATGGCTGTCTGCAAATATCTGCTTCTGTATTTGTCAGGCTCTGGCACAGCCACTCAGGAAATAGCTATATCAGGCTCCTGTCAGCACACACTTCTTGGCATATACAATATTGTCTGGGTTCTGTAGCTGTATATGGAAGGGATCTCAAGGTGGGGCAGTCTCTGCTTTCTTTCAGTCTCTGCTCCACACTTGTCTACATATTTCCTCCTATGAGTATTTTTGTTTCCCCTTCCAAGAAGGACTGAAGCATCCACACTTAGGTCTTACTTCTTCTTGAGCTTCTTGGTTTGTGAATCTATCTTGAATATTCTGAGCTTTTGAGCTAATATCGACTTATAAGTGAGTGCATAGCACATGTGTTCTTTTGTGATTGAGTTACCTCACTCAGGATGATATTTTCTAGTTCCATCCATTTCCCTAAGAATTTCATGAAGTCATTTTTTTAATAGCTGAGTAGTACTCAATTGTGTAAATGTTCCACATTTTCTGTATCCACGCCTTTCTTGAAGGACATCTGGATTGATTCCAGCTTCTCGCTATTATAAATAATGCTGCTATGAACATTGGAGCATGTGTCCTTGTTATACACTGGAACATTGTTTTGGTATATGCCAAAGTGTGGTATACCTGGGTCCTCAGGTAGAAATATTTCCAATTTTCTGAGGAACCACCAGACTGTTTTCCAAAGTGGTTTTTTACCAGTTTGCTGTCCCACCAACAATGGAGGAATGTTTCCTCTTTGTCCACATTCTTTCCAGCACCTGCTGTCACCTGAGGTTTTTATCTTAGCCATGCTGGCTGGTGTGAGGTGGAATCTTGAGGTTGTTTTGATTTGCATTTCCCTGATGACTAAGGATGCTGAACATTATTTTAGGTGCTTCGCAGCCTTTTGATATTCTTCAGTTGAGAATTCTTTGTTTAGCTCAGTATCCCAATTTTTAATTAGGGTTATTCGATTCTTTGGAGTTTAATCTTGAGTTGTTTGTATGTATTGAATGTTAACTATTTTGGATGTAGGATTGGTAAAGATCTTTTCCCAATATGTTGGTTGCCATTTTGCCTTATTGACAGTGTCCTTTGCCTTACAGAAACTTTGAAATTTTATGAGGTCCCATTTGTTGAAACTTGATCTTAGAGCATAAGTCATTGGTGTTCTATTCAGGAAAAATTTCCCCTGTACCCATGTGTTCAAGGCTCTTTCCCATTTTCTCTTCTGTTAGCTTGAGTGTATCTGGTTTTATATGGAAGTCCTTGATCCACTTGGACTTAAACTTTTGTACAAGGTGATAAGAAGGGATAAAATTGCATTCTTCTACCTGCTGATCACCAGATGAATCATCACATTGGTTGGATATGCTATCTTTTTTCCCATTGTATGGTTTTAAGCTCCTTTTTCAAAGATCAATTGACCATAGGTATGTGGATTCATGCCTGGGTCTTCAATTCTATTCCATTGATCTACCTTCCTGTCTCTGTATCAATACTATGCAGTTTTTATCCTATCACTCTGTAATACAGCTGGAGTTTAAGGACGGTGTTTCCTCCCAGAAGCTCTTTTATTGTTGAGAATAATTTTTGCCACCCTGGGTTTTTTGTTATTCCAAATTAATTTGCAAATTGTTCTTTCTAAGTCTGTGAAGAATATTTTGTTTCCTTCCTTTTACTATTATAAGTAGTGGTTAGAGTGCTCTGATTCAGAAAATAATTGTTGAGATTCCAATTTAATTTCTTTGTGATATGTTTTCAGAAGTATGTTAAAGAAATTTTGGGATTGTTCTCTTTTCTGTGTTTATGTATCTCCCATATTCCTCTCATTTTTTTTCGTAAGTTCTCTGTCATCTGACATTCCTATAAACATTTGTGTTTTATAATATTTGTCTTTTATTTTTCCAATAATAGCTATTTTAGGTGGTGTGAGGTAATACTCCATTAATTCAAGATGTAGTCAAGCAGACAACTAAGAAAAGCAATTACTAAATCATTATCTTCGTTTTTTAATTAAAATTTTGATTTCTAATAACTAGGCTGGATTAGGTAACTACATAAGATAGAATGATAACATTGTCCAAGACTCCCTCCCTGATAAAACAGTTCACTTCATCTTTCCCTAGGTTCTGGTTTATAACCATTCCCAGTGCTGTAATGCCTATCATTTCTGCTGGCAACAAACTTGAATCTTCTCAGAGATTGTTTGCCTTACATTGTTGGCCTACCCTTGTTTCTGCTGTTCCAAACTGGGCAGTGCTGCTTATACTATAACAGCTAAGAGCAAAAAGCATTTCAGGTTGTCATCTCTCATCTTCAGATAAGCACAAACTATCATGGATACATATCTTACTGCATTTAGTCTTAAATATTATTTAGTGAGTCAAACGTCTTTTGGATATAGATATATTAAAAGATTATTTCATGTTGTTCTACTCTAATTGGAAGACTGGTTCTGGAGTTAGATTTTTGTCCGATCTTCCCCAGATCAATATATTTTGCTTGTTTAACAAATTCTTTCAAAATATCTGTACTGCGTTAGTCTGGCCACCTGAATCTGACAGCAAAGAGGGGAGAAAAGCAGAACAGCCCAGGAATAAACACTGTACTTGAACTAAGAAATAAATCCTTTCCCATAAAGGATATAAAAGGCAAGGTATTTAACTCTCTAACTTCTTCTCTTCTTCTCTCCGTGGTTTTGTTTACTATCTTTATTTTTTTTTTTATGAGTACACTATAGCTGTCTTCAGACACACCAGAAGAGGGCATCAGATCACATTACAGATATTGTAAGCCACCAAGTGGTTGCTGGGAATTGAACTCAAAATCTCTAAAAAACAGTCAGTTCTCTTAACTGCTGACCCATCTCTCCAGCTTCTGTTTACCCTCTTTGAAACTTTAGCGATCTGTAGTTTAGAATTTGCAAATTTTAAAAGGATATATAGATCATCTTAATCTGATATTGCGTATAAATGTGAGTTGTATTCAACTCTTGTTTAGAAAAAGTCTATGAGCCTGATGAGCTTATATTCGAGTACCATATGACTTGTTACTATTTTGGCTGTTGATCTAGGCCCAATTGGAGTGAATGGCTGCTACCATTGATAGCCATGTGACATAGCATCATCTTTACTAACATTAAAGATGGGACATGTTATGTGATTTCATTGCCATTCTGTTTAACGTGACCACATATTATACATCAACTAAGGCAGTACCCAAAGAATATCTTGACCCACTCAACCCTCTGCTTATCATTGTATCCTTCTTTTATTAGACTAAGGAGGTACCACGAGGCTTGCAAGATAGTTTGTTTTGAAAGTGAGTCATATAAAAAGCTGACATTTTGTAAAAGTTCAATATAAAAGAATCAGGAAAATGAGGTTTCCAGTCTCTCTGTGGACTATATTTAGAGCTTAAATTTTACTATGAAAGGATATTTAAATCAAGAATTAATTTTTAATGTTCAAACTTAAAAGGAATAAAGTATCAAATCAGAATCCTATAAACGAGTTACACAATAATTATAAACCATTAAAGATAATTAAGATATACAAGTTAATGATTAGTCATGCTAAGTACAATGTAATTTATTTACAGAGACAAGCTTGGAGGGAGAGGACAATTTTTATCTTCCACCAAATAAATAGTCTTCTGTTATTCCCCACCATGTAGTATTTTGTATTGATTGTTAAAGTTAAACCTGAAAAAAGTATGGAAAAATGAGTTTAAAGTAAACTTAAAATTTGTTTAGTGTAAAATAATACTCAAAATAATGTATATTTTTAAAAATGGCTATAAAATATTGAATGTTCAAGTAAAATGAGTCAAATTTACAACATGTTTGCATGGTAGAAAACACCCAGTTCAAGTAGTTCCTTTGACTGGAGCACAAGCACACTTGGATGGATCACCACCCCAACAGATGAAGCTACCTACTAGCCTTATTACAGGACAAGAATGGATGGGAAGTAACACATGCCAGAAGTCCACTGCTTCTGCCTCTGACTGTGTAGGCCTGACCAGCTCTGGCCATATAGCCAAACCAAAATAAATTTCCTCCTCATGTAAAGATGAATTACTCCCCATGTATAACATGTCAGTAAGATGAATTCTCTTGCCTAGTGGAAGATCTAAGTGTCTACACATACATCCTAAATGTCACAAACAGCAGAGAGACAAATAAGTATTATTCTACCCTCAATGTCTCCTCAGCAGACATATGGGGATGCTATGAACAGGGGAACCTGGCATGTAAGCCTATTACCTGATAGATATTGGACCTGTGTGCTAGTTCAGTTTGCCATGTCCTTTACCTTGGCCTTAAATACTTCCTGTTAGCAGAAGGTAATTTCAGGGTTTGTACCCTAACCTAACCACCTATGTTCCATGATTAGAGGAGGGTGCCAGATACTCTGCCATTAAACTCACGGGTTTAGAAAGTTATTCTCAATACCCAAGCTGTGTCTTTGACAGTTGGTTTTACATATTTAGAATCAATGTAGGGTTCTATTGAGTGATATCCTAACATTCAGATTCTTCTGGAGAAGATGATTGACTTAGATGACGGAAAGTTTCTCCAACTGGGCTCAGTTTGTTGCTTTGAGAATTTAACCTAGATACAGTGCTCCAGGGACAATGTCTGCACTCTCACTGTGAAACCAACAAGGAACACACAGTTCTTTGCAGAGATGCTTGTGGCTATTTTCTAAGAAATTCCAAAAGCCAATATTTACTAAAGCTTTTCAATTTGGTTAGCTTGCTTTACAAATTATTTGTCTAAAGAACCAATCTATTCTTTAAAAAGAATGATGTTAAGAAATTTGCTTAGTGCTGTAACTAGTTACTGACCCAGAGATTTGTTTGCTGACAAAAGCAGTCGGAAGTTGGCTTTCATTTTCTTTGTTAATTCAGTGTATGATACAAATTATTGATTACAGATTCGACCCGATGGGAGGTATTCATCTTTCATCTGTTGTTTGAGCTTATGGGGTGAAAATGTAGATATTTTTAAACTTTTTTTAAAAATAGAACTAATTTTAGAAAACATTGTGAATCATTTACACTTGACAAGGCAGAAACTGCCTCTGGGAGAACATTTTTCAACTTGAAAATTAAAAAGATTTATTTTGGGTAAACAAAAATGTATAATTAAAGTTTCTCATGGAAGGTAGATATAAAAATTTAAGTATGTTTTCAAAGAAGAGATATTGTCATTTAAAAGAATGTCTCAATTTTTAAGAATTTTACTTATTAAATGGTTTCTAATCATAAATTTTATTTTACTTAAAATACTGCTTTGTTCATTAAATAAGAGCATGTATTATTAATATTTAAAATGAATATACAAAATCCACTATAGGTAAAACAATATATATTGCTTCTACATATTCTGTACAGATTCATTCCTTGGATATTGTCTTTAACTGCCTTCATTTTTAAAACTTCCAAATGCTTGATATTTATATAGGAATCTGATGTAAATGAAGAGCAAACCGCAGTTACCCTAACCTTTTATAGGACTCTCATACATGATCTAGGCTACTGTACAATTACATTTAACTTTATGTCAGATTGATTTATGTTCATCTCGATGTAAATGTTTTCCTTATGTAACTTTGTCTTTTAATATTTTGCATAGTGGTCTATAATTATCATCTCCTGATTAATTCTGAATCTTTGAACCCTGGGATGGAGCCTCTTCTACGGAACTCTAATTGATTCTTCTTCATCACATTTCTGTCAGCCTTGAAGAAGATACCAATAGACCAATTCCTTCAAGGCTGCCAAAACACTATGAGTGAAGGGACCAATGGACATGGGCCATCCAATTCATCTATTTTCTCACCATCATGAATTTTTTGGGGGACATAGAACTAAAATAGCTGGACTGAGTCTGTTTTGTGATAATTAACCTCTCTGTCTCACCAGCTCAGATCAGCTTAAACATTCATCAGGATCAATTGCACTCCTTGACTTCTACAGTACTCCCAAATTTAAAAACACTGTATCTATGAACTGCTAAGGTGATATTTGTGTTTTCCTTCATGAACATGCTCGTTCTAGACCAATACATCCTGGCATATCAAAATGGGACCTAGAGACAGGCAGGAGAAAAAAGAGTCAACCACAAATCTCTCATGCATGGGCTTGTGATTCCTTCCCTCTCTGCTCCCCAGATTCCTTGATCACCCTTTCCTTATTATCCTCTTACCTATGATTTTACCCTTTCTTGTAAAGATTTCACTTACTGAACTTCACCCTAAGCCCAAACAAAACATCCCATATGAACTCACCCTGATTCATTTCATCCTACAAAACTCCATTTGCTCCTGATAAGTGTGCAAAAAAGACCTTTTGGATGAGGTGAGAAAACTGGCTAAAAGGGACTTTGATCCCATTCACCTAAGGCCAAATACAATTATTTACATTAGCTCTGTATTATCTCCTCTTCCCTTCTCTTGGTGCTCTGTAGCTCCACAGTGCTTTTACTACTTCATATTGTGGAGCAGTCTTGGCAAAGGAACCAGACACTGTCACCCTGAATCAACTCTGTACTCAATCTTTCTTCTTTTCTTCCCTTATCCATCCAAGAGAAATCTATCATCTCTACTCTATAACCAAACCACCAATTTATATCCCTTTAATAATTATTTTCCCACTTTCTTCATAAATACCAGATGGCAATCACCTGATCCATCTTAGCTGATCAAGTTAAGATTCTACCCTCTGAAACATATCCAGAGGGCCCTCCCTTCAATGTACCCAGCTCTACTTCACCTACTATAGGAAGTATTATTACACCAGGTACGAATACGACCACTACCACAGTTTCCAGCCAAATTTGAAACAAGTTTGATTTTGTGTGCACCAGAGAGCTGGCCAATTACTCCCAACTAAGTGGGGTTGGGGAGAGAGCAATGTTGAGTCCATTTTTCAGGATCTTTCTGAGGATTAAAATCTTGAGCTGTGTAATACTAAATGAGAGAATAGGGTGGTTAGGAACTACAGAATAATCTCAAAAACAGAAAGAAAGAGAAAAAGAAAGAAAGAAAGAAAAAAGAAAGAAAGAAAGGAAGGAAGGAAGGAAGGAAGGAAGGAAGGAAGGAAGGAAGGAAAGAAAGAAAAGAAAACCATCATTACTTGGCCAATGATTTGAGATGGTGAGGGTCCTTAAAAAAAAAAGACATGGTCATGGATTGGGGCAGGTCATTTTCCTGAAAACATAAACTTAAAAACAGAAACCCAACTCTTACTGTAAATTGAACAATATAGCTCTGGACTTTAAAATGGAATCAAGCAGGTTTCTTATTCATCCTTGAACTTATCTGTCTCAGTCGAATCCTTGATAGGGGACTGTCTTTACAATATTAACAAAAATATCAGTAAACTTTTAGAACATTAGTGGGGGCATGTTCCACTTTGATCCCTATGGTCCTTGTATAATTTTTATATGAAACTCCTATTTTATATTTTTTTTCTTAAATATCTGGGAGCAAGGGGCTCTCCTCTGATATGCAAGGGGTTTTCTTGTTAACTTTCTGATTCTAGATGCAGCCAGAGTTTACAGACTACACTATTGGTTGCAAACAGTATTTTTCTGGGTATGTTAAGTTCAATTGTAGTGACCAATAAATCTTCTCTTCTCCTTTTTATTTTAGCACATAAGCAATTTTTATTACCAGAATCCTTTAAAGATTATTTGATTATGCTGAAGTTTTTATTTATTACATTGTGATTAGTCAGTTAGATTATTCCACCCAATGTCCAAAGCTATGTTAGATAATCAAACCTTAGAAAATTTGATTTTTAATGATCACTTTTCAGTTATTTTTCATCTCTGGGTGTTGAGCTTCTTTGCCTCATGAGTGACTCCTCAGATGCCTTCTTGAAGTTTGGGTAATAAATCTAAGAGTAAGCTTTTTGAGAATCAAAATGTAGGGTCCTTTTCATGTAGGTTCAAGCAGGGCAATTTTGAAGTGGCAGACCAATAGGGTGTCTCTGGTTTAAAATGAGTGGTGTCTTTTTCAGGGATTCAACTACTGTGACAAAACTTCATAACCAAAAGAGCAATTTGGGAAGGAAAGGATTTATTTGTCTCACACTTCCAGGTCATAATTCATAATTGGAGGAAGTCAGAACATGGAAATCAAACAGTGGTGCAACCTAGAGGAAGCAGCTGATGCAGAGGCTATGGACGGATGCTGCTTATTGGTTTGCTTTGCATGGCTTGCTCAGCCTGCTTTCTTATAGAACTTGAGACCTCCAGAACAGGAATGACACCATCCATCATGGGTTGGTCCTTCCTCCATTGATCACTAATTGAGAAAATGCCTCAAGATGGCTTTCATGGAGATATTTCCTTAAGTGGGCCTCCATTGTATCTGATGAATCTAACTTGTATCAAATTAATACACAAAACCAGCCCTTACAGATGGTCAGGAATGTCATAGCCAACAGGTTAAGCAACTCGAACAAGAGGAGGGAAATCTTATCTAAGGTTAATTGGAATCCTTTTAAGGACTCAGAGATTGGAGGGGGTAATCTGAAAACACACCAGTATGGGAGGTGAAGTTGTTTCCCAGAGATTATTTTGTGGGCAAGAGAACTTTTCTCAGTATGGGGGCTAGCAGGCCTGAGAAGAGCTTAAGGCAACCAAGTTAAAAGCAGTCTCAAGAATATATATATATATATATATATATATATATATATATATATATATATATATATATATATATATATATTTGAAATCTCCTTTAAAATTCTATAAATTTTTTTTAATAGCAGACTGGACATATGGTCTTGTGGTCTTACTGGGAATATCATAATGTAATTTTATTTTATTTTTTAATACTTTTTTTCTTGGATATTTGATGTATTTACATTTCAAATCTTATCCCTTTCCCCCTCCCTTCCCCTTCCCCATGCATCTATTAGGATGCTCCCATTTCCAACCATTCACTCCAACCTCAATCCCCCGACATCACTCTACACTGGGGAAGCAAGTCTTCACAGGACCAAAGGCTTTTTCCTCCCAATTATGTTGGACAATGCCATCCTCTGACACATATGTGGCTGGAGTCATGGGCCCCTCAATGTGCACTCAACGGTTGGTTGTTTAGTTATTGGGAGCTCTGGTGGAGTTTGGTTTGTTGATATTGTTTTTCTTCCTCTATTACTTCTTTCTACCATTCCTGAGCTTTGAGTAAGTTTCCAATTGACATTAAGAACCATACAGGGCAGTTGAGATAACTTGTCCATGAATGTTGGGCTATTATATGACCCAAGAGATAGAGAGAACCCAAATCTGGGAAGAATTTTCATTATTAATTTCTTATTTACCACCTATACTGTTTCTTCTCTGGATGGAAAGGCGTCTACCAAACCCATAATGGTGTCAATAAAAATGGAAAGTTATTCATGGACACGTAAGCTTGTCTTGGCTTCAGTGAAGCAAATTCCCTAAATTCATCACATAGAATACCTTACCTTCATTGTCCTGGAGGAAACATTCTTCTTGGTATTTACCTGGGTGTAAATCAATCATTAGTCTGAAGCTATCAGAACTTATTTTTTCATGTCTACGTAGCTAGGGCAGATGACTTCTAAGATCTTAGGGACTGGTGCATAGAGCCATACAAGGCTGTTAGCCAATTTGGCATATAGATTCTTTGCTCAGCAAAATGTACCTTCCATTCGAGCTCTCCTGAGCCCCACAGGAAAAATATTTGTGATCTCACTTTGATTGTACTCAGGACCATTTTTTCAAGACAGAATGGGGTGTTGGAAATAGCAAATATTTCTTGGATGATCTGGGACTTGGGTTTCCCAAGAACTCTCCCTTTGGTAAATTGATTTACATGTTACTTTATGTTTGGTGACTTTTGACTTTTTGGTGTACTCATCAGTATACCATTGCCAGTTCAGTCGCCAGGCAGATAGCCTACAGAAGCTGGACAATTTCATATTTATTTTTATATCTTTTCCTCTGTGGCAAGCCACTCTGTTTATATATCTATCTGTGAATAAAAGCTGTGGCAAAAGCATATTGATTGCCTATATAGATACTCACTTTTTTCTTCAATCAGTCCATTTTAAAGCCTGTGTCAAAGCAATCATTTCTGTCCTCTAAGTGAATGTCTTTCTGTTCCCTGTACACTATTGCTGCCCCCTCATATCTGCTTTCTTCTTGAACAAAGCTGCTACCATCTATGCAGAGTTCTGCATCTCTGGTGATAATAGGAATGTTTGGCCATTGGGTTGTGTACCTTTAATTATTTCTAGAATCTCCAAACAGTCATAGATGGGAAAGGATTTATCATTGCTCAGTCTGTTACCTTCTAAGGCTTTTACCTAAGAAGGTAATGAGTCAGACAATCATTTGACATTCATGAGTTTTTAGTTTCCATCAGCATGATTTCCACACCATGTAGAGCTGTTACAGTTAGAATTTGTCCCGATGTGAGCTTTTCAGATTCTTTTGCAAGAATTGTGGTGGCTATAATGTTCATTTCAAAAGACAGCCATCCAAATTCTACAGGATCCAGTCTCTCTCAGATAGATGTAGGCTATTGCCTTTTTCCAGGGACCCAGAGTATGAGTCAGAACTCCTGTGGCAATGCCCTTTCTTTCATGGACATAAAGATGAAAGGACTTGGAGCCAATAGGGAAGGTTAAAGCAGGGCCTGCATAAGACCATCTTTTATATTTCTAAAGGCCTAGTCATGTGCCATAGTCCATTCCAAAGTGGTGTTACCTTCAGCTGTAGCGAAGTACAAAGTTTGACAAATTCAGCAAATCTAGGTACCCAAAAGGCAGCAATATACAACAGCCTCCAGAAACTCCTTAACTTGTTTCTTGGTGATTATGATTAGAATTTGCATTGTGGCCACTGTGTGGACCAGGAACAGCAATCATTTTCCATTCTCTTGCCTCATATCCTGAGTAAGCATGAATGAGCCAATTTGTTGCATTCATTCTTTACAAATGGTAAAGCTTAACAGTGCTAGGGTATCCAAAAAGGCTCAAGTGGCTCTAAGCAGTTCTCTTCATCTTTAGAAGCCAATAATAGATCATCTATATATTAAGGCGAGGTTATCTCAGGGTACATATGGTAGAGGAAACTTAAATCATAGTTGAGTGTTTTATTGATGAAACGGGACAGTTCTTGATCCCTTGAGGCAGTCTAATTTAGACTAGTTGTTCCACCATCCGCAGTTCAGGACTGTTCCATTCAAATACAAAGATGGGTGACCTAATTTTGACAGGAAGTGGAGAAGAATCATCCTTTAAGTCCAATACAGTTTAAACTTTATGTTCAGGAGATAATACATTGAGCAAAGTGTAGGAATCTGTAATGGATAAGTGAATGATTTTTCCTTGTTATTCACTTTCCTCATATCTTTTATTGGTCTATTACCTTGAAGTACAGGCTTTTAGATATGCAGCAAAGGGGTGTCCCAGACTGACTGATAAGGATTAAATTATCCCTGCTTCAAGGAGATATATGATGTGAAACTTGGTCCTTTCCCTGGCTTCTGAACTAATGGAGTGTTTCTTGATTCAAGTTCACAGAGCACCAGATATTAGTTGTACAATGTTGGTGGGTGGTGGTGACACATATTTGATCAAGCAAGGAGGATTGTTCTCTGACTAAACTGTAGGGATTTTCTGGAATAACAAAGTTTTATATTCTCTTTCTTGGGGGAACAAATATTCCTTACTTATTAGGTAGGTTATAGTGAAAGGCCTCCATAGATGCTTGCCATTTTCCTCAGCATGGCAGTTCACTATGACAGTCTGTAAAACTGAATGAATGCTTTGGAGAAATCTTAGAATGTCTCAAAGTGTGTACATCTTTAGTTGATCTTTCAGTTCCAGAGTCCTAGAGTAAAGGTTCAACTTTGCCATTTGTGTGGGTGGTTTGAATTTACCTGGGTATCAAGAAAATGATAATCCTACTGGGTGAAAATGAAACATCTACTAAAATTTTTGAGGCATATTTGAAACAAACTTGATTTTCAGTGGGTATACCAAAAAGCTGGCCAGTTACTGCCTTCAAAGATGGGGGGGGAGAGAGAGAGAGACAGAGAGAGAGAGAGAGAGAGAGAGAGAGAGAGAGAGAGAGAGAAATGCTGAGTCCATTTCTCAGAGTTCTTTTATAACATGAAGTAAAATCATTAGTAGTCAGTGGTTACTGACTTGGGAGGGTCATGGTGCTCTCAAAACCAAGGCAAGGTCATGCATGGGTTGGTACAGGTCAGGCTTGAGGAAACACAAACTTAAAATCTGAAACTAAGCTCTTATAGTAAATGGAACAATTCAACAAAATTCTTTTGCCTTCAAAAAGGCGTCAGTTAGGTTTCTCAGAGGAGGATTTTTTTGATGATCACTGAGCAAGACAAGTATATAGTATATACTATACTATGAATATAATAGGATGCCATTAGGAGTCCTTTTATTATTATGTTTCTTTCATATGACAGTAGTTTTTGGTTTTCACTCAAGTCACTGCTCTAATGCAACTCAGGTACTTAGGCTCTATATCAGAATCAGGGATGGGTTCCATCTCATAGAGTGGATTTTAAATTCAATCAAATATTGATTTAGTACTTAAAGCTTTGTGTCACCTTTGCATTAGTTTACCTTGCAAGCAGGTCATCATTATATATTGAAGCTTATTTGGGTTTATATTTACCTTTTTATTTTGGTACTATACAAAGTAATTACCTTCCAGTTACAAGAACACTAGTAAGGAGTCTCTGTTGGAACCAGAATAACCTCTTCATGTTGAATGAGTTTCTGAGATGTTATATTTTCAATAGGACTTTGCTACCATTTTTTCAGAGCTGTAATCTAAACTGGGCAGGACGGTAGGGCTTCCATGAGACCCATATGACTAACACCTTGAATAAATGCATCGCATTCCCTAGATTTGTAGTTAGGACATGCCTAGTTTTGACTTTTCTCCCCATTATTTGGTGATTCCATATGTATATGAACCATGTACTGTTTAGATTCCCATATAACACCCAACAAATGATTCCTAGTTTTAGATGTCTCTCCCCATACTTGCTCCCTTACTGTCTTCTTTATCATTCTGTATTATCCTCCAGTACTACCCCATCCCACCTCTCTATAACTATAGGTTTTATTCCTGCTTCCAAGGGAGCTCATTCTCTCTCCACTAGTCCCTTATTCTATAGCTAACTTCTGCAGTTATATTAATTGCTGCAGGTTTACAGGAGACTTAACAGCTACCATACACTTACCATTGTATTTTTCTTTCTGGGTCTGGATTCTCTTACTGAGGATGATTTTTCTGGTTCTATTTATTTAACTACAAATTTTGTGTTTTTATTTTTTTGTTACAGATTGGCGTACTTTTAAACATTATTGACTATTGCTTGTGTGTGTGTGTGTGTGTGTGTGTGTGTGTGTGTGCATGTGTCTTTTAAGTATAGAATAGAATATATTCAGGGGATGGAGAGGGGAATTAAGAGGGTAAGAGGGCAGACAGAGAAAGAGAGAAGTAGAGAAATAGAAGAATAGGGGCGGGCTATAAGGATGTGGCGAGAAGGAGAGAAGGGAATGGGGAGATAAGGGAAAAGGGGGAAGAGAGAACATCATGATAGCAAGAGAGAGCAAGAAGGAGCAAGAGCTGTTGCTTATGTTTATGATTGAGTTTATTTACTCAGCAATTTTGGATGTTGAGCTCTTATAAGAAAGGCAATGTAAAAATATTTTATTTATTTTATTTAGTAAGATTTTTAAATATTATATATTTTATTATCTTTACATAAGCTTGTTAGTTCAACAAATATTAAATTTTCCATTTTTCGATGAGACAAATATGCTTCTGGTGTGATGTTTAAGATATTAAAAATCCAAAAAAGTCAAAAATCTTAATCCTTCTGTCATACTTTGAATAAGAATGGCCACCGCAAACTCATATGTTGATTGCTTAGCCCATATGGAGTGGCACTATCAGAAGGTGTGAGCTTGGTGGAGTAGATAAGACATTGTTGGAGAAAGTTCGTCATTCTGGGGTTGAATTTTAATGTCTCCAATGCTCAAGTTTTGCTAGTGTGTCATTTTTTTCCCCTCTGTTTCTGTGGATCAAGATGTACCACTTTCAGAACCTCTCTAGCATCATGCCTGCCTGCATGCCACTATGTTTCCTGCCATGGTTAAAATCCCCCAAATCTCTGATGCTGCAATCCAGCCCCAATTAAACGTTTTTCTTTAAAAGAGTTGTCATGGTCATGGAGTCTCTTCACAGCAATAAAACTGTAACTAAGACATTTCCTTTTTAGGATTTTTCAATCTCAATTACAATAATTCTGATGTGAATCCACTTTCAATTAACTTGTTAATGCTAAAAGTGCACTGTGCATGCCAGTACACACTTTTTATTTTAATTTGTAGTCACTTTTTGTTGCTGCAATAACATCAGGACCAAAGTAACTTGAGGAACAAAGGTTTATGTTATTTTATACTTCTGTCACAGAGCAAAGTCAGGGCAGGCACTGTAGAAGAAACATTGGAGGAATGATGTTGACCACCTTCTGTTCCGGGTCACACTCAGCTAATTTTCTTTTCCAGCCTAGGCAAACATGCCTAGGGATGGTTCTACCCACAGTGTCCTGGAAACTCCTAAAGCAGTTGTTTCAGAAAACAATCTTTCACAGTTCTTGTCTCAAGCCAGTAGGATGAAGGCAATGCCTTAAGAGAGGTCCCATCTACCAGACTCGAGGTTGTACCAAATTGACACCAAATACTAACCAAAATGTTTTGCTTCTTATCAAGCTTACCCACAAACACATCACTATTTAAACCATAACTTCTTCTTTCTTCTTTATCCCAAATACCACAAGTTAATATCATTATGTAAAACGCAATGTAATTTTGAATATCCTATCATCTCTAAGGAATTTCAGTGGTTTAAAAATTCAATGTCCTGACAGGAATATAGGAGCACTTCATAGCAGGAATCTGCTGGTTTCTGCCTGCACCCAGAACTGAAGTGAAATGGTCCCACAGCTCCCTGCACCCAAATCCCATGTGGAATAGAAGTTCTGGACCCTCAGAAGTGCAGACAATACTGAGAGCTCAGAGGAGACTACTACTTTCTGTACAAATTCAGGAATGTGTGTTTTTCCAAGGAAAAACTGCCTAGTGCCATCAGTGCCCTCTGGGCACAGGGTCCTATGAGCAGTCAGGGGTAGGACACTTCGAGGTTCTGCCTGGTCCAAAACCTGAAACCCAGTCACCAGGAGCACCTACACAAGGGTAAAACTGGCTGAAAGAAAACACAGGAGTGCTGACACACAGGGCTAGTGTCAAGCCACTGTCAGAGACAGCAAGACAAGATTTCACTAGAGAAAACCTGATGTTTAGTGGCAAGCACAGGAACCTAAGCAACAGAAACCAAGACTACTCAGCATCATCAGTGCCAAATCCTCCCATCAAAGCAAACACTGGATATCCAAATACACTAGGAAAGCAAGATTTGGATTTAAAATCACATTTCATAATGATGGTAGAGGACTTTAAGAAGGATATATATATATAACTTCCTTAAAGAAAAACAGGACAACACAGGTAAACAAGTAAAAGCCCTTAAAGAGGAAACACAAAAATCCCTTAAAGAATTACAGGAAAACACAACCAAAAAGGTGAAGAAATTGAACAAAACCATCCAGAATTTAAAAATAGAAATAGATACAATAAAGAGAGCACAAAGGGAGACAACCCTGGAGATAGAAAACCTAGGGAAGAGATGAAGAGTTATTGATGAAAGCATCATCAACAGAATACAAGAAGTAGAAGAGAGAATCTCAGGGGCAGAAGATACCGTAGAAAACATCTAAAAACAGTCAAAGATAATGCAAAACTCAAAAGTTCCAAGCACAAAACATCCAGGAAATATAGGATACAATGAGAGGTCTAACCTAAGGAAAATAGGTATAGAAGATAGTGAAGACTCCCATCATAAAGGGCCAGTAAATATCTTCAAAAAATATAGGAAAAACTTCCCTAACTTAAAGAAAGAGATGCCCATAAACATAAAAATGTCTACAGAACTCCAAATAGATTGAACCAGAAATGAAACTCCCACTGTCACATAATAGATAAAACACAAAACTCACAAAAAAAGAAAGAATATTAAAAGCAGTAAGGGAAAATGTCAAGTAACATAAAATGCAGACATATCAGAATTATGCCAGACTTCTCACCAGAGACTATGAAAGCCAGAAGATCCTGGGCAGATGTCATACAGATACTAAGAAAACACAAGTGCCAGCCCAGGCTACTATGTCTAGCAAAACTTTCAATTAACAGAGATGGAGAAACCAAGATACTCCATAACAAAACCAAATTTACACAATATCTTTCAACAAATCCAGCTGTACAAAAGATAGTATATAGAAAACTCCAAAACAAGGAGGGAAACTATACCCTAGACAGAGCAAGAAAGTAATCTCTTTGCAACAAAACAAAAAGTAGAGGGACACAAACATAATTACACTTCTACCAACAAACATAACATGAAGCCACATTCACTATTCCTTAATATCCCTTAACATCAACAAACTCAATTCCCCAATCAAAGGCATAACTAGCAGACTGGATATGTAACAGACTGGATACTGGAGCTGGTTATTTGAGAAAATCAACAAGATTGATGAATCCTTAGCCAGACTAACCAACAGACACAGAGAATATATCCAAATTAACAAAATCAGAAATGAAAAGGGAGCTATAACAATAAAAATTGAGGAAATTCAAAAAAATCATGAGCTCCTACTACAAAAGCCTATATTAAACAACACTGGAAAATCTGGAGAAAATGAACAATTGTCTAGACAAATACCAGGTACCAAAGTTAAATCAGGATCAGATAAACCATCTAAATAATCCCATAACTCCTAAAGAAATAGGAGCAGTTATTAAAAGTTTCTCAACCAAAATGATCCAAGAACCAGAGGGGTTTAGTGCAGAATTCTATCAGACCTTCATAGAAGACCTCTTACCAATACTGTTCAAACTATTCCACAAAAGAGAAATAGAAAGAGCACTACCCAGTTCCATCCATGAAGACACAATCACACAAAGACTGAACAAAGAAACAGAACTGCAGACCAAATTCCCTTATGAATATCAGTGCAAAAATACTCAATAACATTCTCACAAACCGAATCCAAGTACACATCAAAATGATCATCCATCATGATCAAGTAGGCTTCATCCCAGGGATGCAGGGATGGTTCAAAATATGGAAATCCATCAATGTAATCCAGTATGTAAACGAACTCAAAGAAAATAAACTACATTATTACCTCATTAGATGCTGAGAAAGCACTTGACAAAATTCAACACACCTTCATGACAAAAGTCTTAGAAATATCAGGAATTCAAGGCCCATACCTAAACTTAGTAAAAACAATATACTACAAACCCATAGCCAACATTAAAATAAATGGAGAGAAACTTAAATCCATCCCACTAAAATCAGAGAGTAGACAAGACTGTCCTGTCTCTCCCTATATATTGAATATTATAGTTGAAGTCCCAGCCAGAGCAATCAGAAAACAAAAGGAGGTCCAAGAGATACAAATTGGAAAGGAAGAAGTCAAAATATCACTATTTGCAGATGACAAGATAGTCTACTAAAGTGACCCCAAAAGTTCCACTAGAGCACTATTAAGCCTGATAAACAACTTCAGCCAAATGGCTGGGTATAAAATTAACACAAACAAATCAGTAGCCTTTCTCTACTAAAAAGATAAACAGGTTGAGAAAGAAATTATGGAAATGACACCCCCATAATAGTCACAAATAACATAAAATTCCTCGGTGTGACTCTAACCAAGTAAGTGAACTGTTTGACAAAAACGTCAAGTCTCTGAAGAAAGAAATTGAAGATCTCATGAGATGGAAAGATCTCCTGTGCTCATGGATTGGCAAGATTAATATTTTAAAAATGGCCATCTAGCCAAAAGCAATCTACAGATTCAATGTAATCGCCATCAAAATTCCAACTCAATTCTGCACAGACTTAGAAAGAGCAATTTGAAAATTTATCTGGAAAAACAATTACACAGGATAGGGAAAACTACCCTAAACACTAAAAGAACTTCTGGGGGGAATCACCATCTCTCACTGCAAATTGTATTACAGATCAATAGTGATAAAAAACAAAACAAAACAAAACTATATGGTATTGGTACAGAAACAGGCAGGTGGAACAATGAAATAGAATTGAAGACCCAGAAATGAACCCACACACCTATGGACACTTGATCTTTGACAAAGGAGCTAAAACCATGCAGTGGGAAAGACAGCATTTTCAACAAATGGTGCTGGTTCAACTGTAGGTCAGCATACAGAAGAATCTAAATCGATCCATTCTTATTGCCCTGTACAAAGCTTAAGTCCAAGTGGATCAAGGACTTCCATCTAAAGCCAGATACATTGAAACTAATAGAAGTAGTTGGTAAGATCCTCAAACACATGGGTACTGGGGAAAGATTTCTGAACAGAAAATCTTATGCTCTAAGGTTACGAATTGCCAAATGGGACCTCATAAACCTGCAAAGCTTCTATGAGACAAGGACACTGTGAATATGGCAAAACTGCAACCAACAGATTGGGAAAAGTCTTTACCATTCTACATCCTATAGAGGGCTAATATCTAATATGTAAAAAGAACTCAAGAAATTAGACTCCAGAGAATCAAATAACCCTACTGAATGATGGGGTGCAGACCTAAACAAAGAATTCTCAACTGAGGAATATCGAATGGCTAAGAAGCAACTAAAGAAATATTCAACATCCACAGTTATCAGGGCATTGCCAATCAAAATAACTCTGAGATTCCACTTCATACCAGCCAGAATGGCTAAGATCAAAAACTCAGGTGATAGCAGGAGCTTGTGAGGATGTGGAGAATGAAGAGCACTTCTTCATTGTTGGTGAGATTGCTAACTGGCACAACCACTGTGGAAATCACTCTGGAGGTTCCTCTGAAAATTGGATATTTTACTACCTTAGGTCCCAGTTATACCACTTCTGGGCATATACCCAAATGGTACTCCAACCTAAAACAAAGACACATATATGTTCATAGCAGCCTTATTTATAATACTCAGAAACTGGAAAAACCCATATGCCCTTCAACAGAAGAATGGATACAGAAAATATGGTACATTTTCACAATGGAATACCAGTCAGCTATAAAAACAATAACTTCATGAAATTCATAGGTCAATGGATGGAACTAGAAAATACCATGAGTGAGGTAACTGAAACACACACACACACACACACACACACACACACACACACACACACACACACACACACTCTGTAGGTATGCATTCATTTATAAGTGGGTACTACCCAAAAAGCTCAAATTACCCAAGATACAATCCACAGACCACATGTAGCTAAAGCAGAAAGACGACCAAACTTTGGGTGCTTCAGTCCCTCTTAGGAGGGGGAACAAAAATATTCAAAGGAGGAAGTACAGAGACACCGTTTTAAGCAGAGATCGAAGGAAAGGCCATCCAGAAACTTCCCCTGGAGTTTCAGCCCATACATAGCTACCAAACCCACACAATATTGGTGATGCCAAGAAGTTCAAGATGACTGGAGCCTAATATAGCTGCCTCCTGAGAGTCTGCCAGAGCATAGCAAGTACAGAAGCGAATGCTTACAGCCAACCACTGAACTGAGAACAGGGTCCCCAATGGAGCTAAAAGATTGATGGAGCTGAATGGGTTTGCAACCTCATAAGAAGTACAATACCAACAACGAACCAGAGCTCCCAGTGACTAAAGCACCATCTAAAGTGTACGCATGTACAGAACCATGGCTCCAGTTGCATATATAGCAGAGGATCACCTTGTTGGGTATCAATGGTGGGAGAAGCCCTTGGTCCTGCCAAGGCTGGACCCCCCCCCAGTGTAATGGAATATCAGGGTGGAGAGTCAGGAAGACTTGGGTGGGTGGGTTGGGGAACACCACCATATAATCAGTAGGATAGGGGATGGGATAAGGGTTTTATGGATCAGAAACCAGGAAAGGGAATAACATCTGAAATGTAAATAAAAAATATCCAATAATGTCTGTATACATACCCTATATACTTAAGCAGATTAGAGGACCACATTGAAATCTATGCTGAAGATCTGTGTTCATAACAAACTATTGGCAAACTACGCCAAGCCCTTTGTTAATAAAGAACAAGAAGCCAACTGCCTAAATAACTATGATGCAACACACCCATAAATATGAACATTTTAGTGAAAATTGAAATAAAATAATTCAATTTTACTATAGCACCATAAGACCATTTGTGAATGTAAGGATAAAAGTTTAATGTAGTGAAAAACTATAATTTATATAAGTACATTGTTTATGAAGGAATTAACAATGCTAACAGAAGCTCTAAAGAAAATGTGAATAAAAAAAAAGAAAAGAAAATGTGAATTTAAGGTTAACATGGGTGTGAAGTTGGGTAACAAGTAATGAAATATTATCACTGGTATATAATGGAGTGTGACCTCTCCTCATGACAAATCCTAATTCTTCTCATGTAAAGTGAGGTTCACAGACACTGCACTTTTAGGCAGATGGATTTCAAAAATTGTCTGACTGTGCTCTATTGACCGCACACTGTCCTAAATCAAGATAACCTTCTTTGGGAGGTGCCATTTGTAGTCAAAATTGGCAGTCAGTGAAACTCAGTGATAAGGAGTAAACACACGACTGTCTCTTAGATTGCAGGTTAGGGCCACATGAGAAACGTGAGGGAGTCAACATGTTAGGAATCCTCTCTATCTCTCAGTATAGAAACAAAGTACATCTTTGTACATAATCATTGGAAATAGACATAGTCAACCTGTTTAAGCTTGTAAATGAATTTTTCTCCAGGCTCAAGAAAGGAGTCTGAGACAACAGTGTCAGAAACTGCAGAGAGACTGTGTGGAGAACATGGCTAAACCATACTTCAGGTATGTTGAACTTGCTTATAACAGTCAGATTCTACATTGTTTTTAAAACACTGAATTTGTGACTAATTAGATCTAGTGTATCTCTCTATATACATTTATATGTAAAATTGTGAACAATTTATGACTAATTGCATATACCATCAATAGTAATATATATAAAATTGTTGAAATGGATTTTATAAGAAAGCAGAAAGCAGATATCTAATGATGCTGTGGAATCTACACATAACTGCTTACAAGAAGAGTGTTCTAGAAATTTAGTGTCCCTAATTGCAAAAGACAACACAGGTGAGTTCCTTTCTGCTCAAGGTAAGATCATCTACTCATGGACTGGAGAGACAGCTCAGTGGGTAAGAGCACTGACTGCTCTTCTAGAGGCACTGAGTTCAAATCCCAGCAACTTAATGGTGCCTCACAACAATCTGTAATGAAATCTGGTGCCCTCTTCTGGTGTGTCTGCAGACAACTACAGTGTACTTACATATAACAAATAAATAAATCTTTTTTAAAAAAGGAAAACATTCAACACTTCTCAGAAAAGAAAAATGATTGTCTACTTTCCACTCAAGTGAAAAGACATAGATTGAAAGGAAATAATGGTATGCAATGAAAGAGACAACGAGCTAATGAAGTCTCACAAATCACTAAGGAAAGCACAAGTAAAAGACTGTAAAAAATTCCTATGTAAAACACCATCCAGCAATCAATAACTGTTTGACATAGTGCTCAATCTAAGCTGTAATCAGGAGAAAACTTAATCAAATCACATCCAGGTGTCAATATTTGCCCCCCGGTTTGCTCAAGAAATATGGGTAGAGAGAAAAATGTACTGTTATCTGCTGCAGGGGAGAATGTTAATTTATATATTATGTAGGAAAGAGAGGTTAAGAGAAGAAAGAATGAGCCCACTGATATTGCTTATGGATTTTTGCCAGGGTTAGGAAACCATGGCCAAAAGATTTGTTGTACTATCAGTGTTGCATTTGTTTGCTTGGTTTGTGGTTACAAAATTTTTACTCTCTGAGGAATTCTTAATTGTTCTATTGTTCTGTGCTCTTCTCCACAGTCTTGTAGGATTTTATCATTAAACATCAAAAGCAGAAATGTCATGGTACATGAACTGTAAAGACACTTTGAAGTTCATTCATGTTAATTTACCTTAAAAATAAAATTAAGGAATGTGATATCAGTAAGAAGCTAGCGTTATAAGTATTTTGCCTTCAATTTCAATTGTTATTTTTGGCACTTAGCACAGCTTTGTTCACATGTCAGTTACTAAAACAAGTCTTGTTCTTCCAACAGAGACTGACCTGCAATCAGTATACTTCTGAAAAGATCTAGAGAAAGCAGATGAGGGCCCTATCTTCCTGGCTTGTTTTCAGCTTTAAGACATGAATACAATTTACTCTACAATACAATTTTCTTTTCAGTTTCTAAGAGGAGAGATAATTAGGGCTGGAACTTGCTCTTTGTGAGCTGTGATAGTATTATGTTGCATTGTTTAAAAAAGTAGGGTCAATTGTATCTTATAAAATATATTTTTGCAAGAACTTCTAGGACAAACTACTTGTGATTTAGCTGTTGTTTAAAGAACAAAATCCCCAAAGTTCTACTTTCCAAATGCAGACTCAGAAGACTGTCGCTGTGACGCTGGCGGAGCACCAAGCTAACCTTTCTATTCCACTGATGTCCCAGAAGGAAAAAAAAGATCCTTCTCCCTCTTCATACTGTTTTAAATACCCTTCAACTCAAAGACGCTCTTTTATTTTTCCTGAGTTTTCTTATGTTTACTTCCTCTCAGTTGGTCCCTTGCTCTGCCTCTTGATCTGTTGTGGACTTTACTTAGCTCTTATTTATAGAAAGCTCTTAGAATAAAGGTGTATACTTGGAATGAGCCACACCACGATAAGGTTTTTGCAAAATCTTGGGGTTCACGATGTGATCAATATCCTGCAATATTTAACTTCTGATTATTCATAACCTATGGTTCAGCAGCAGACTCCACTCTATAAAATAAAACAGGATGTCACACAAGGCAGTAGTAAAATGAGTTTCTAAAGCCTGACTAAAGAGACCTAACTTTCTTTGTGATTTACCCAGGCACAGGACAGATCACACACAGACATGAGACTTCCTGAAATGGTCAGGGATTCAACTGTCAGTATTCTCCAGAAGCTTTCTCATAGCTGTATTTAGAATTAAATTGATCAAAAATGTAAAATTAAATTGATCAAAATCAAGCCAGATAAAATAAACACCTACAATTACCAATCACATTAAGTTATGCCCACAAACAATTAGGACCCCCTCTGTTTTTTGCTGTTAACTAGCAATATATATTATCACTCTGTATTCCATCTAGTCCTCTTTTTCTCTTCTGTGTAATTCACATCTACTTTAGCTTATCTATCTAGCTCATTCATTTTCATCACTGTATAGTAGTATACATTATAATTTAGTTATCCATGTTGAAGTGATGTGAGTATATTTCTAGTGAAGAACTATATTGAAGACTGTTGCTTATGCATATTTTCTACACACAAACATACTCTAAAGCATAAATCCTGTTATGGATATCTACACATAGCCTGGAGATACCTTAGTGGTTGCAGAGATTTTTTTCTCCCAAAAGCAGTGCAAAGGAGTTTCTGGTTTTCTGACTCTTCAGCCTCATTGAAATCGTCTGATGTTAATATATTCGCCACTCTGAGGGTTATGGTGGTATTTACGGTTTTACTTTGTAAATCTGTGATTATTGTGATATTTATATGCTCATTAATCATTCTGATCTCATTTTTAAGTGCCTATTAGTCTTTCTTTATGAGGAGTGTGCAAACCTTTTATACTGATTTGTGGAAATTCCCATTCCATGTTGTGTATATGGTTACCTACCTACATTGCAGATGTAGTCTCCAAAAATATATTATTTTCCCTTTACTTTTATTGTTTTAAGCTAGTCATTTTTTACTGGTTTTAATGAATCTGTAGTTTATTTTTCATCATATGTCCTTTTAAAAAATGTTTCCAAGACAGGTCAGGCGATACACTGCTATCACCCTGGTCACTGAGAGAACTGATGCATGGAGATTAACAAATCAAGCAAGGCCTATCTGAACCACATAGAGGGGTTGAGGCCTAGCTGGAGAATTTAGTGAGCTACCTAGAGAACTTAGTGATGTTTTAAAATAGAAAATAAGGGGTTGGGGATCTAGCTCAGTGGTAGAGCGCTTGCCTAGGAAGCGCAAGGCCCTGGGTTCGGTCCCCAGCTCCGAAAAAAAGAACCAAAAAAAAAAAAAAATAGAAAATAAAAAAATGGAAATAAAAAGTAAAAGATAGTTAGGTATATATCTTAGTGATAGAACTCCTGCCTGATCAGGAATAAGTTCAAGGTTCCAATTCCACCATGGTAATTAAAGAGAACATAGAAAAAGACATGTAAATATCATCCTGAGTGAGGTAATCCAATCACAGAAAAACACACATGGTATGCACTCATTGATAAATGGCTATTAGCCCAAGTGCTCAAATTACCCTAGATGCACAGAACACATGAAACTCAAGAAGGATGACCAAAATGCGGATGCTTCACTCCTTCTTTAAAAGGGGAACAAGAATACCCTTGGGAGGGGATAGGGAGACAACGTTTAGAACAGAAACTGAAGGAACACCCATTCAGAGCCTGCCCCACATGTGGCCCATACATATACAGTCACCAAACCAGATAAGATGGATGAAGCAAGAAGTGCATGCTGACAGGAATCGGATGTAGATCTCTCCTGAGAGACTCAGCCAGAATACAGCAAATACATAGGCGAATGCCAGCAGCAAACCACTGAACTGAGAACAGGACCCCCCGTTGAAGGAATCAGAGAAAGGACTGAAAGAACTGAAGGGGTTTGAGACCCCATATGAACAACAACGCCAACCAACCAGAGCTTCCAGAGAATAAGACACTGCCCAAAGACTATACATGGACTGACCCTGGGCTCCAACTGCATAGGTAGCAATGAATAACTTAGTAAGGGCACCAGTGGAAGGGGAAGCCCTTCGTCCTGCCAAGGCTGGACCCCCAGTGAACGTGATTCAAGTGGGGAGGGCAGCAATCAGGGGAGGATTGGGAGGGGAACAACCATATAGAATGAAAGAGGGAGGGGTTAGGGAGATGTTGGCATGGAAATTGGGAAAGGGAATAACATTTGAAATGTAAATAAGAAATACCCAATTTAGTAAAGATGAAAAAAGAAAAAAAGAAAGAAAAAGAAAAAGGCAAGTAAATTGAAGTGAAGTTCATTGAATTCCCAAGAATACATCATTACATATTTTTCTTAAAACCATTTCATTTCCTCTTCTTCCAGTAGTGTTATGTAAATGTAATTTGTTCTTGCTAGCGAGAATAACCTACCTTAGAAATAGTATGTGGAAGAGAAAAGAGACAAATGGTAGATAACAAGACTTTTGGGATAAAAACATGTGGGTGACCTCTCAGCTTTTCTTTGCTTCATGAATCTCCACCCAGCACTAAGAAGCCACACCCACAGTCATAGATATAGGCAACAATGAACACAGCCTAACTGCCCTTCAGTGTTCAGATAAAGGAGTAAGAATGGCTTTCACTGCACAGGTCTCTAGCTGAATGCCATGTGAATTATTTCCTTATGGCGGTCTAGCAAAAAAGGGTTGGGTGTCAGGTTTATTCCTGCATCGTTCCAGTTCAGTTTGGATGGTCAGAGACTGAGAAGGAGATTTGGACTCCCTTTTGTTGAATCAACCAGACTATGGCCCCAGCTAGCAGTGAACCAAGACAGCTAGAATTTTACCTTGCAAGAAAAGTGTCAGACTCTGACCTGCCTGAATGTGACAATCTCCCATGCTCAAGCATATTACACAACAGCCACTACTAATGTGTATACACACACATGTGAGTACACACACACATGCACACACACATACTTTAACATAAACACTATACACACATAAACACATATTAGCACAAACTTAAGCACACATACTTTTAGCATAAATACTCATTAACACACAGAAAACACCCACATTCGCATAAACTGAGTCATACACACTCACAACTACACACTCTCCTACACCCCATACTCCTCTCTCTCTCTCTATATATATATATATATATATATATATATATATAAAGACAAACACTCTGTGACACCATTCACATTATTTTTATACTCCATACTTTCATACTGAGGTTTTTACCCAAAAGCTTTTAGCCTATTCTTTATAAGAATAATAGGTCTGTTTACATCATTATTTTTCAAATCATTAGAAATTTTTATTGTCATCCTCACATGAGGCTGCTCTACCAAGTTCCCCTTCTTCCCGTTCACTGGTCCCCTCCTAGTTACCATGATGGAGCATAGCTTTCATATACTTGAGCCTTGCTGATTATTTTCTTTCTTGGTTGGAGTGAACTACTTTAATTTCCTGAAGCTGAAATAAACTATCTCACTTTGGTGCCTTTGTTTAAACATCTACTCAGCTGTCTGACCCTCCTTAGCAAAAATCAACACAGTTCCTATTACTTTAATATTTACTTTCTGTTATTTTTCTTAAACAGTGTAACTAACTTCTCCTTGATGATATGTGCTTAAAGCTTTGGAAATATATATAAAATTAAGTAAAATATTCTAAACTGTATAAGGTCTTGATTACATTTTATTTTCTTATATATTTTATAGGAAGATTTTATAAACTTTCTCTTTTCCTTTATTGGAAGGAAGATTTTTCATACAACTCAGTTTGATTGTTTTAACCCGTACTTTACTACCCCTAATAAATCCTCACATCCTTACCTCCATTTACATGCACACTCTTCCTGTCTCTCCTTAGCAAACAAGCAGGATCTAAGAAATAATGATAAATGCAGTATAAACAAACCAGAAAAGGGCAAAACAAACAAGAAAAAAAAGTGCAAAAAATAGGAAAAAAATAAAATGACAGAAGGACCTATACACAGAGACTTGTATATACATGTTTCCATATACAAGAATATCATAAAAATATAAAACCAGAAGTCAAAAGGAGGAGGAAGAGGAGAAAGAGGAGAGGGAGGAGGAGGGAGAGGGGGAGGAGGAGGAGGAGGAAGAGGAGGAGGAGGGAGAGGAAAGAAGTAAAGGAAGAGGAAAGGCAGACGAAGAACCACCAATGGTGCCCTTGAGCCTGTTTCCTGTTGTGCCTTCACTCCTAAGCATGGGGCCAATAGATTGGGATCTATTTTCCCACTATACTCTCTTGGGGAAAATAAAAATATTTATTTCATAGTAGTTATCTGTTGGGGATAGCTTCTGGGTAAGAGCTGTGTCTGAGTGTTCAATTCTCCTTTTATGTCTAGGACCCCATCTGGTAGAGACCCAGGCAAACCCCGTGGATGCTCTCTCAGTCTCTGTGTGTTCATACGTCTGCTAGCTCTGTTGGATCTAAAAGGGTTTGGCTCTTTGGTGTCCTTTATCCTTTCTGTTCCCTAAAATCTTCCATCTCCACTACCACAGAATTTCTCGAGTCCTGGAGGAAGTGATTTCGTGGATGTTTCCCTTTTATGGCTGAGTGTTCCAAGGTCTCTCATAGTTTATATGGTTCTGGTCACTGTGCTTCTTCTCTTCTACTGCAGGAATGAGCTTCTCTGACGATAGCCGAGCAAGACACCGATCGATGAGTGTAGTAGAATGTCTTAGGACTCATCTAATTGCTTCACCATAACAGTAATATTTGGTGCTTCTCTCCATTCCTGACCTATCCAGTTTCAGATTCTTGACCACCCATGCAACAATGAATACGGGGTCTATCTAGTACAGTGGGCCTTATACAAAATCCAATACTGATTGCTTACTCTCATAAACTATGCAGCACTATTATATCAATGTATCTTCTAGACAGGTTGCCATTGTAGATAGAGGGATCTGTAGCTTGGGCATTGTACATTCTCATTTGATATCATGCAGAGTACCTTATAGTACCAAAAACACTATTCCATAGGGGTGAAGGCTCTATATACTCACCAGCTTAATGTCATCATGTTAAATGAGTTGTACAAGTAATGTCTTCACCAACGGGACCATATCATCCGTTTGTGGAGAGCAGCCTTTACAATAGCCTGGATTCTCTGATGTTTCCATGAAACTGCTTGACCTATATCTTGATTAGAAGTAAAATAACAATATTAATAAAATGCTTCATTTGGTGGCAAGGGATGTACACTTGGGGCTCTGTGTTCCATATATATGTATAATCTTAAACTGTAATTGGTCTTTGCATGTCCCTTCAAATGACCCATAAATTTTAGTTGGCAGTTTCCCTCTCTTGCTGCCCTCTTTACCCCTCCTCCCTGTTAGATACTCTTGTTCTAGCCAAACCGCTCATGAATTCATATCCATTCAATTTTCTTCTCCTAGGAAGATCCATCCTTACCCTATTTTCTCAGTTTTTACTTAACTGGGATTATGAAGATTGTAGCTTGCTTATTAACACTTTAAAAGATTATTACATTCTATATAATTTTATTATTGAAATTTTATTTTATTATTATAGCCATATATAAGTAAATTTATGCCATATTTGTCTTTCTGTATCCCTGTTACCTCAGTCATGATGATTATTTTCCAGCTGCATCCATTTACCTGTGAATTTCATAGTTGCAATTTTTTAGCACGTGAGTAATATTCCATTGTAGAATTGTACCATATAACCTTTATCCAATCATTCCTTGACAGAAATCTAGGCTTCTTCCAATTTCTGACATTTATAAATGTAACAGCAATGACATTGTTTGAGCAAGTGCATCTACATAGGATGAAGAAACAACCCTTACATTTAAGCCCAAGAGTTGTACTTGGCATCATCACAAACCAGTTGTTCCACTACAGTGAGTCCTGGCCACACTATCACACTGGAAAAGCAAGATTTTGATTTAAAATCACATCTCATGATGTTGATGATAGAGGTCTTTAGGAAGAACATAAAGTAGAAGCCCTTAAAGAGGAAATACAAAAATCCCTTAAAGAATCAAACAAACAAACAAACAAACAAACAAACAAAAAACCCCACAAAACAAAAACAAAACAAAAACCTAACCAAGCAGGTGAAGGAATTGAACAAAATCATCCAGGATCTAAAAATGAAAATAGAAACAATAAATAAATCACAAAGGGAGACAATCTAGGAGATATAAAATTAAGGAAAGAGATCAGGAGTCATAGATGCAAGTATAACCAACAGAATACAAGAGCTAAAAGAATCTCAGGGGCAGAAGATAGAATAGGAAACACTGAGACATCAGTCAAAGAAAATAACAAAATGCAAAAAATCTCCTAACACAAAATGTACAGGAAATCTAGGACACAATGAAAAGACCAAACCTAAGGATAATAGGCATAGAAAAACATTTTCAAGAAAATGGTTCCAAGAAAAAGCTGTAGTAGCTGTTCTAATATCAATTTCCAACCAAATGCTATCATAAAAGAAGATGAGGAAGGACACTTCATACTCATCAATAGAAAAATCTATCAAGAAAAGCTTTCAATTCTGAATATCTATGCTCCAAATGCTAGGGCACCCACATTCGTAGAAGAAACTTTACTATAGCTCAAAGCATATTTGCAGATGATATAATCATATCCACAATCCACCCCAAAATTCTACCAGAGAGCTTTTACAGCTGATAAACAACTTGAGCAAAGTGGCTGATATAAATTCAGCTCTAATAAATCAGTAGAACTCACCTACTCAAAGAATAAACAGGCTGCGAAAGAAATTAGGGAAACGACATTATTCATAATAGTCACAAATAATATAAAATGTCTTGGTGAATTTAACCAAGCAAGTAAAAGATCTGTATGAAAGAACATGAAGTCTCTGAAGAAAGAAACTGAAGAAGACCTCAGAGAATCAACAGATCTCCCATGCCCCAGATATCCATACATGCAGAAGTAACATAGTAAAAATGGCTGTCTTATAAAAAGCAATCTGCAGATTCAATGAAATCCCCATCAAAACTCCAACCCAATTCTTCACAGATATAGAATGCAATTCACACATTCATTTGGAACAACAACAACAACAACAACAACAACAACAACAAAAATCCCAGCATAGTGAAAACTATTCTCAACAGAAAGAGAACTTTCTTTCATCCCTGACCTCAAGCTCTATTATAGAGCAATGGTGATTAAAAATCACATAGTTTTAATACAGAGACAGACATGTAGATCAACGGAATTAATTTGAAGGCCCATAAAAGAATCCACATAACTATAGTCACTTCATCTTTGACAAATAAGCGAAATCATCTAATGGAAAAAGGACTGCATATTCAACAAACAGTGCTGACTTAAGTGGCAGTCAGCGTGTAGAAAAATACAAATTCACCCATTCTCTTTGTACAAAGCTAAAGTCCAGGTTGAACAAGTTCCTCCACATGAAACCAGATACACTGAATCTATTAGAAGATAAATGTGGAAAGAGCCTTGAACACATCTGCACAGGGGTACATTGCCTGAACAAAACACAAGTGGCCCAGGCTCTAAGATCAATGATAGATAAATGAGATTTCATAAAATTGAAAAGGTTTTGTAATGCAAACAGCAGTACAAAATGACAAATTATAGATGGAGAAAAGATCTTTACAAAAATCTTTTAGAGGGCTAATATCCAACATTTACAAAGACCAAGAAATTAGACTCCAGAGAACTAAGTAACCCTATTAAAATAGGCTACAGAGTTAAAAAATTTCAACTGGGAAATCTCAAATGGCTCAGAAGCACTTAAAGAAATGTTCAACATCCTTAATCATCAGGGAAATGCAAATCAAAACAACACTGAGATTCCACCTTACACTAGTCTGAATGGCTAAGATAAAAAAAAACAAAAAACAAAAAACAAAAAACAAAAAACAAAAAACTCAGGTGACAGCAGATGCTGGTGAGGATGTAGAGAAAGAGGAAGGCTCTTCTATTTCTGGTCAGGTGGGTTTGCAAGCAGGTACAACTACTCAGGAAATCAGTCTGTTGATTCATCAGAAAATTGGACATAGTATTACCTGAGGACCCAGTTATACATACTACTCCTGGGCATATACCCAAAAGATACTCCAACATATAACAAGGATACATGCTCCACTATGTTCATAGCAGCCTTATTTATAACACCTAGAAGTTGCAAAGAACCTATGACCTTCAACAGAAGAATGGATACAGAAAATGTGGTACATTTATACAATGGATTACTACTCACCTATTAAAAAGAATGACTTCAGGAAATTTTCAAGCAAATGGATCAAACTATAAAATATTATTCTGAGGTAACAAAAGAACGCAAATGATATGTACTCACTGTTACATGAATATTATCCAAAACCTCAGAATACCCACAATACAACTCACAGACCATACGAAACTCAAGAAGGAAGACCAAATTGTGTATGGCTCAATTTTTCCTACAAGGGAAAACAAAATGCTCATAGAAGGAAATACAGGAACCAAGAATGGAGCAGGGACTGAAGGAAAGGTCATCCAGAGACTGCCCCACTTGGGAATCCATCCAATATGCAGTCACCAAACCAGTTACTTTTGCTGAAGATGATAAGTGTTTGTTGGCAGGAGCCTGATACGGATGTCTCCTGAGAGGCTCTGCAAGAGCCTTACGGATACGGATGAGGAAGCTTGCATCTAATCTTCAGACTGAGCAGGGAGGGGTTAGAGAAAGGACTGAAGGAGTTGAAGGGGTTTGCAACCCCATTGGAAGAACAATATCAACTAAACATACCCCCTAGAGCGTCCAGGAACTAAACTACAAACCATAAAGTACACATGGCCAGACCCATGGCTCCAGCTGCATATGTAGCAGATGATAGCATTGTCTGGCATCAGTAGGAGGAAAGCCCTTGGTCCCATGAAGGCTAGTTTCCCCAGTATAAGGGAATGCCAGGGTGTTGAGGTGGGAATGGGTGGATGTGAGTCGGAGCATCTTCATAGAATTAAGGTGAGGAGGGAGGGGTAATAGGAGAGGGGGGATAAGGGAAAACATTTGAAATATAAATACATAAGTCATCCGATAAAAATAAATAAATACAAAAAGAGAAAACTCGAAAATTTATTAAAAGTGGTAATAATAAACTATATCAGTAAAATGACTCAACAAAGTCAAGGAAACATATAAGTATGAGTTAATATGAATAAAAATATCAAAGAACTTATGGGACCTTATCAATAAACCAATAATCAAGAGAGTAAATCAGTGAGGTATTAAATCTCTGAAATGTCCTTTAAAGAATTATCAAGTTAAGCACATTAATATCTATAAAGTATAATTGATTTTCCCAAATATAAGCCTAAGCAAATATACACTGAAGCCCATTATAGCAGATCATACAGCAATCAATTATGAGAAATTTTAGAAGAAAAAGAGAGAAATGACTTGTCACACAAAACGTAAAGTCTTTAAAGATGCCAGCATATTTATCAACAGAAAGTTTGCAGGCAAGGAAATGAGATGGTGTATTCAAGGTGAATAAAACCTAATGAAAGACAAAGAACCTCACAGAACCGTCCTTCCAGAGATGGCAAAACAAACATTTCCCCCAAAGTCAAAATGTGAAAATCTCTCATATCTTTCAGAAACCAAATGGTAAAAGTAGGTAATCAAATTGAACATGAAGAAAAGTCAGCAATATAAAAGTATAGGAGATGCATGAAGGTTCTTTGTGTGCCTATTTTTGAATTGTTTGATGTTTTTATTCTGCTGGTTTTTACCCTGGATTTTACTCTTTTCATCTACTGGATATTTTTGCTCAGTTTATTCCTATTTTTCTTAGTTGAGGTGCATTTTTAAGCTATTTGTTTGTGATCACTCTGGTTTCTTAATGAAGACATTTGAAATTATATTTTTTTGTTCTTATACCTGCTTTTAATGTGTCGGAGGATACTGAAGGTTATCAGCAAACTGTCAAGGGGCAAAGAACAATCAATACTCCTACTATGCTGTTTTGTCAGTGGCTACACTGATGACTAGCATGGCAGGATACCCTCAAAACTGCAAATGTTAGCAATAGTCAGTATCTGGAACCTATTGGACTTAAAGCCTTCTCAATAGGAAGCTGCATTCTAAATACTTGTTCCTATATCCACAGGTAATTATAGTGCTAAATGTTCAACAAAGTAGCTTCGTTTTGCAGCAGAGAACCATCAACCTGAAGGGGTATCTAGAATATAATAAAGACTTAGGCAGCACTGCAGAAGAGTAGGGGAAAGATTTAAAGAATGATAGGACAAGATTATCTACTGCAAGATTGTATCTTTTATATCAGTAGGGAAGCTGTACCTATGAATCGTTATGGATATTTGAACAGGACATGGGTAAATGGGTGGGGAAAATCCTTATGGTTACTAGTAGGCATGGTAAAATGGATGGGGAAAAATCTCACAAGGCTCTACCTTTAGATGAAGAGCTATAGATAATGAATGTTGAGAGAGGGGGAATTAGCCTTTCACTAAGATGAGCCCAATTATTGGTTCTCCATACCAAGTCCACATCCCCATACCAGGTCCCCCACCTACTGCTAAATGGTTTCATCAGTATTTGTTCATTTATTATTTATTGTATGTATGTGTGTATGTTAAAATTATAATTAGAAAATTGTCCATCAATTTAAAATGGAGTAGAGGATAAGGATTAAGGAATAGCCCAAGATATTTTGTTTGTTTGTGTGTGTGTGTGTGTGAGAGAGAGAGAGAGAGAGAGAGAGAGAGAGAGAGAGAGAGAGAGAGAGAGAGAGAGAGAGATATTAAGAGAGAATACCCAGTGCCCTTCTATGGACAATATGCAATAGGATTTATGTTTAGAACTTATATTCTTTCTTCTTGAATAGACCTTAATTCAGTTCGAGAGATATTAATTACCTCTAAGTAATTAGTTCCCATTGGATATATTCTTGGTGAGCTAGTCATTGTCATTCACAAGACTTCTACCTCAGTAGGGCTTGATAACTTCTCTTGAAACCTTGGCATCCTTAACATGAACAATCTTTTAATATAAGAGCTGGACAGCAGAAAGTCAGCTTCCAACTCAATCTCTGTTTTATTTCTCCAAGACCAATGTCTAAGGTGCAATCTTATTCTGTAATAAGGTGTTACTTTCAATTTCTTGAAGGCAACCAAGAGTAATGTCAGTATCTGGAATTGTTTTGGATGTCTCCTTTCTGCCTTGACCGATATATTGCTAGCTTGGAACCAGGCTTTTCATTGGACAGTATAGTGTTTGGAGAGAATAGTGTGTGAGGAAGACCAATTTTGAATAAAAACCTCAAATATATAAATATATTTATTTACCTATTTATAATATATTATGTCAATTGGGTATATGTATGTATATAAGGTATTTTGAGAAAATGGTAGGTTTCTTTATGAGTTTTGGAAATATTCTTCTAGTTTTTAATTTTTCCCTCAAGTTCCTTTAGCTTTACCCTCTTCCTGATCTCTGCCAGTTGAAGCTACCCTTCGTGTTCTTTTTTCTGCCTTCATTGCACTTGTATTCTACTATCTCCCCTCTGTAGTTCTTTCTCCCCAGTATGACAATGTCTCTTTTCTACTTCTCTTGCTTCTACAATTCCTGATGCCTTAAGATTTGGATGAAGCACTCACTGAGTGAGGAGACCCAGTGGTGTTTATATTTCTGTTTCTGGGTTATATCACTCAACACAGAATCTTCCATTCCATTCACTTACCTGCAAATTTCATAATTTAATTTTTTTACAACTGTACAGATTTCCCTAGTATATTTGTACCAGATTTTCATTATCATTAATCAGTGATGAACATCTGGGTTGACTCCATTTGCTAGCTATTGTGAATAGAGTGATAAGAAGGCAGTTGACAAAGCCACGAAAGTAGCAGAAATGGAGTCCTTTGTGTATAAGCCAGAGAGTATTCATGTGATGGATCTATATTTAGTTTTCTGGAGAATTTCCACACTTATTTCTAAAGTAGCAAATGGATAGAAATGGAAATTGTTATAGTAACAGACAAAATTCAAACTCCAAAGACAAAGAAACTTCACATGTTTCTCTCATAGATGAATCCTAGTTTTAACTTTCAGTTTGATGTGTTTGACTTGGAGTACCTTCAGAAGCCAGGAAATGAAAAGACCACATAGTGACTCCTTTAATTACAGTATAAGGGGATTAAAATGTAGGTAGTATATAAGAAGAAAAGGATAATGGTCATCAAAATGCATTAACAGGAAGGTGGGCAGATAAAATGGGAGGGAAGAAGGGAAAAAGATAGTCTTAACCAAATGTACATGTGAACAAGTAATATCTTTTATTGGTAATCCTAATTAAAATGTGTTATTATCATTGTATATGATTAGAACTCAATTTAAAATATATAAGGTAAATATTGAATATCTATATATCTATATCTAAAATATATATATATATATATATATATATATATATATATATATATATATATACACACACACACACAAATTTTCAGTCAGGATTGGGATTTTTTTCTTCAGGGATGCCTCAGAAAAACTTCCAAATAATATGGTGTTTTCTTATTCCTCCTGGTTGGTAACCAGATCTAGTTGGTAAAATCCTATTGCAGAAAACACCATACACCTTGATTGTGAGTTACAGAGACCCAAAGTGGATCTGAGCTGGAAGTGTCCTCCCCATTGAGCATTTTTCACATTGCAGAAACTGCTGTGCACACTTCTGGAAAATGAATCAGTAATCTCATGCATCTGTAAATTCTATGAACTATATCAGCAGACCAGAAAAAATGTTCTCAACTCTGCAACAATCTCTTAACTCCTAGTGCGTTTCTTTTAAGAAAATACCTACCTACTCTTTGGTTGGACTTGAGTCCTACTCCACAAGAGAAAAATCTATTTCTGGTACTATAAATTCTAGACAAAAACTGATGCTTGAGGAAGTAATAGGCATTACACAGGTTTCTCGTAACATTTAGCTAAATTGCCAGAGGGTCAAACTAGCTTCTAATTATTTATTCTTGTATCCATACATAAATACTTTTCTCACTCTTAACCAGAGAAGCTCCTCTGTGCTATGAAAGGCTATGAATGTAGGGGCATATAACCACACAAAGTGCTGAGAATAAGTGGAATATCCAGGAAAAAAGGAAATATTTATGCTACTCCTAAAGCTCATGAAATATTGAAGAAGAGGAGTTAGAATGAAAGTAGAGGTAACAACGTAGAAAGAAGAGCCACAAAAGCCATCAGTTAGGAATGATGCAGCAATTCTTGTCCTGAACATATTGCAACTATGTTTGCCTGTCTTGTACTTGCTTAAAAATGGCCCTGTCAACAGCTATGAATTGGGGAGGGCCTGAACATGTTTCAGTTGCCCCACTGATGTATTTGCTACTGATAGAAGCTAGATGATGAGAAATTAGTCACTAATGTCAGTTGTGTATCCACTGGTGAGCACCCTAAGCTTCAGTGTATGTTTCAAATCAAGAGTCTCACAGATGGCTCTGGTTAAACTCAGTGAGTTTCAAAGCAAAACAAAAACACATGAATATGGAAAAGGGACGTTTATGGAGAATAGGGAATTGGTAGATGCAAGGGGAAACTACTGGAGGAAGTCAAGATAAGAGTATTGAAATGCATTGCTTACGTGTATGCAAATGTCAATGAACAAATTTAATTTTAAGAACCAAATTTGCATATATAGAAAAAAATTCCTTAACTTTAAAGATGTTGCACAGGTCACCCAAAAGTAAGAAGTTCTGGCTGGTTCATTTATATCCATGGGGCAAGAGGGTAGAGATACAAAAGGTGTAATTGATAGGCCAGGGAGAGGAAAGGACAGTAGAAAAATTGTCAAATTGAAAGATTAAGGAAGGACTATTAAGTGTCTTTAGAATTTTCATAGAGACAATTCATTCATGTTGCTATCTACCAAATCTTTGAATTTTTAGATATTTAGTTTTCAAAGCAAAACTAATGAAGAAGGATATAAGCACCTGATAAAAAGATGTTTCTTATTTTTGTCAAAACTCACTCCTTAAATATTTGTAAAGTCAATATAATATAATAATAATTCAATGTATTCTACTCTATATACTTTTAATCTCTGTCTTATTACATTTTGTATAATATTGTCATGGATACAAATACTCCTGAAAATATCTTACCTGTGTCAAAAGTCTTCATTTCAGGATATTTATGATACTTGCCAGTCTTCCTTTATAAAACAACATTGCAAAGAGTAGATTTTTTTAAAAGTGGAATGAATGATGCATTCATCTTGCAGTCTGTTAGGCCGCTTGCAGAATACCTTCAGAAATATTTATTCCAACTTATACTGTTTCTTACAAATATTAAAGACTTTGCCTTCTGAAGTCTTTATATCATTGGTTTATAAAATGTTTCATTTTATCAAGTGAATGGGTTCAATATAACATCTGCTTCATGTGTTTGATTACCAGCTTTATTCAATATGTTTCTTCATCATTAAATAGAATTCCATTTCTTTTTCAAATGCTTCATAAATTTTGTTATTAACTTTATGTTGGATATTAATTATGAAGGACACTGGGAAAATACATATCATAAATTAATATTACTTTCAAAATTCTTCTTTGTATTCATTTATTTATTTAAAATTTTATCCTGCTTGGTTTTGCATTGGATTGTGTATTTTTCTCATTATTTTCTTTATAGAACTAATTACAAATGTTATACCCCAAATGCAGTAGAGTTGAAAGACAATTTAGGCCTATATGTACTCAATGCAATGAACTAAAGGGGAAGACTAAAATATTTTCCAGTATAATTATGTGGTGGAAATGCAATAGAGTTACTTTTCAGAAACACTGCAATGGCCATGCACTTGGATATCTCAAGAGCCTTTTGCTGTGCTTGTTTATAGAGGATTCACATAGATATTCAAGGCATTGAATGCTAACTCTTTGTTATTTTGAGTTCTGGCATAAAAGCAATTCATCAGGAAGATATGGGGTGAGTACAAGAAACAAGAAGATAATGTGTATACACGGTGTAATTCAAGCCAACATTCTTAACTTTGCCTGCCGTTTTATTGGGTTATTTTCAACCAATAAGTTAAGACATTTAATCAGCTTTCAGTTAATGCTGAATGTTATCACATGTTTCTATATCCATCAACCATGAATATTTCATTTGTTCACATTTCAGCTGCTGGAAATGTTGCGATGAACTTGGGTTACAAATTTAATTTTTATAAAATGTAATATTCAATATGTTTAATTTAAATTTAAAATGTTTTATTTAAAAATTGTAAAATTTATTATATTAATGAATTTATTTTTCCTGTAATTTATTCTTTAATAAGATATTTTAAATAGTAAATTCAGACATAGTTCTATAGATCTATGGGAGAAACAAAGTAGTATTTGATATATCAAGAAAGCACTGTTGAGAGGAATGGATTTAAAAAATGTGTATATCTACACAATGGAGTACTACTCAGCTGTCAAAAACAATGACTTTTTGAAATTCATAGCCAAATGGAATGAACTAGAATATATCATCCTGAGTGAGGTAACCCAATCACAGAAAGACATACTTGGTATGCACTCATTGATAAATGGCTATTATCCCAAATGCTCGAATTACCCAAGATGTAATCTACAGACCACAGGAAGCTCAAGAAGAAGGATGACCAAAACGTGGATGCTCCACATTTTAAGAAGTTAAAAGGGGAAAAAACATCCATAGGAGGGGATATAGAAGCAAAGTTTAGAGCAGCGACTGAAGGAATGGCCATTCAAAACCTGCCCTACAGGTAGCCCATGTGGCCCATATATATTCAGCCACCAAAACTAGATAAGATTGATGAAGCTAAAAAGTGCATGCTGAAAGGGACGATATATAGATCTCTCCTGAGAGACACACCCAGAGCATGTCCAATACAGAGGTCAATGCTACCAACAAACCACTGAACTGAGAACAGGATCCCCTTTGGGGGAATTATTGGAAGGATTGAAAGAGCTGAAGGAACTTGCAACCCCATAAGACCAACAATACCAACCAACCAGAGTTTCCAGAGACTAAACCACTACCAAAAGACTATACATGGACTGACCTAGGGCTCCAACTGCATATGTAGCAGAGAATAGCCTTGTTGGGGCACCAGTGGAGGGGGAAGCCCTTGTTCCTGCCAAGGTTGGAACCCCAGTGCAGAGGAATGTTGGGGGGGGACGGTCTAAAAGGGGTGGATGGGAAGAACACCCCTATGGGGGAAGGGGAGGGGATGGGCTCTTATGTACAGGAAACCAGGAAAGGGAATAACATTTCTAATGTAAATAAAGAAATGTATCTAATAAAAAAAAAGAAAATACTGTTGAAAATGTCATTAGTCAATGAAATATTTTATATTTGAGACCATGCCCTTTCAGGTGAATGAAGGTCACATGACATAAATTATCATATTGATAGCACATGATAAACATAGGTGATGAAATGGCGATGTTATCTCAGCAATGAGTTATGCAAAATCTACTACTCTAATCATGAGAGCACTGCAGGGACCCTGATTTGGAGGATTTTCTACAAAATATCTCATTAGTGCTCTTCACTGTGCTAAGGTCCTGAGGCAGCTCTTACAGACATATATACACTACAGGAAGAAAGAAGAATAAATGCTTCTTTACAATCTGGAATAATTCCAGAAGGGAGAGTTTGAAGGTCAGTGGGGTGCTACCCTTATAAACTGATTGATTTAGCCAATGAGACGGCGCAGTACGTAAAGGCACTGGATGCTGAGACTAATAAATGAGTTCAATGCTCAGGACATACGTGGAAGGAGCAGAGAATTAATTTCACGTTTGGTTTTTAACTTCATACACATTTTATTGTGTTATAAGGTGGCTCGTATTCTGACAGATCAAACCAGGCCAGCACAGCTCCACTAGAAGATTTTTATTGGGAATGGGGGTCGGATAAGAGAAGAAGGGGGTGTAGAAGAAGGGTTGAGGGGTTTGGATCTCTGCCTTTTATTCAATCCAAGACATAATCACACTCACAGGTACCACTGAACACAGGTGTGTGGTGGTTGCCATGGCAACAGATGCATGAGGGTGCTTGTTCCCTAGGGGTAATATCGATGCTGGATTCGGAGGCAACCAGAGTCCAGCGACCAGCGACCAGCTTCTGATGCGCATAAACATTATAGTACATACGCTCACACACATAAAGGAGTAAAAATGTTTGACTACAGCAAATGTATTTCTTGTCAGCAAAACCAGGCAATTAAAGAACTAGAGAAAACTGATCATTGTTTCAAGTCCACATTCAGTGATTAACAGGGTTCCAAATTTTATGTAAGTTTTAACATTTTGTTTTGTTCACATGAGGGACGCTCTTGCTGTGTGAGTGAGACGGACTGGTTCTCACACCACAGTCTTCTGTGTAGTTAGGGATAGCAGCAGGATCAACAGCCATATTGTAAGCATTTTAAATGTAGCATGGATTGCTCAACACCTTCAATGTACAAAACCAAAGACTCAAACCTAAAGGTCTAACAAAAAAGTGCACCCTTCCTCCAATTTCAGGTTATACAGGACGAAAACATAGTCATGTATTTCACAGTATTTTCTATTCATTTTTATAAAGATACATGTGATACATTAATTCTATTATCACTATCCCAGATTAAGATACTGAGAAGAAACTGTAAGTGCTATGAGGTAACAATGTTTTGTTTATACTAGTTGTATATCTACTTCTACCCAATAGTTGCTTCTCCAAGGTGTTAAATTTAGATACAGTATTATTTGTGAGAGTAGCTAACAATATTATAGTTAGTTATTTCTGAGTAACCTCAGCTTATGGGAAGAAGGGCATAACAGATTCTCTGTGGTGTGTATGGAAGGTCACTTTCATTCTTGTGCTTCAATCACAATTCTCAGGAAGGTCCGAGTTTCAAACTGAATCAAATTTTATTATGCTTGCGCTAGAAAAACTTGTCTGCTTCATTCTCATGTCAAATTATTTGCACATATGTGATTTCAAGGTAAATCAGAATACACTACTATAATATGTGGAATGCTAATTTGAGAGATAGATTCTAAAATAAACGTGTGTACAATTTTTATTTTTCTAAAACAAAACAGAATTCTTCCCGTCCATTGCATTATTATTTCTTAACAGTCATGAGTGTTCACGGTACTCAAGTCTTATCTTTGTCCATTTTAGCAGCCAAACTGCATCACCTCAACAAGTTCTCTGATTGATTGCGTGGAGATTGCTTAAGACAGCCACGAGAACCAATTTGGTCAAGTAAAATCAGTTTAATGGCCATAAAGTCTGACAGGAACTGATGAGAATTTGTGAGAAGTACTGAGTTCCAAGGTCCTTTTTCATGTTTTGGTGAAAGAACACCCGCCATGTTGGTTTCTCAACAAAAATTATTGAAGACTATGTTGATCCATGAAATAGCTAAAAAGGAACATACTGTTGTAATTATATGAAAAAATATAGCATTTACAGTTTTTTTTTTCCTTTTCTTTTTTTCGGAGCTGGGGATCGAACCCAGGGCCTTGTGCTTGCTAGGCAAGCGCTCGACCGCTGTGCTAAATCCCCAACCCCAGCATTTACAGTTTTGCTTGTGTTTGTCTTTTGGTTATTTTTTTTTTTCTGGCCTTTGAAGGATGCCATATTTTTGTATTTAACAATAAATCTGGGTAGATTTCAGTGAAAGTTTATGTTGTTCCAACAACACACAAAACAGGAGCAGGTCTCTTTCTTCAGCATTCAGGGATTTCCCTGCCTATGATGGTGATGACATTAGCCCCGAGATCCTTTCACAGGAACTCCTCTTTGCTAATACTACAGAGTACTGAATTCTAGGCCAGTATTGGATAAAAGCAGCTATTCTGCCTTCAACAGTACCAGTTTTTTTTCATATGCTCAGCAGTGTGTATGTTTCTGCATTCTTCCTCGATAGCTATTAATGAAAGGTAATGATTTTCATAAATATAACTTTCCTGCATTTACTTGTATGTTCTATACTTCATTTATTAAAGTGGATGTTTTGTTCTTTTCATTTGGTAAGCACTGTTTTCTCAAACCTACATTTCTCACCCTCAGGAGGATACATTCTATATTTTGTGATTATCAATTTATGTATGTAATTATGTAACTAAATTATTAAATATTTTAATCTTCAAATGACAAAGATATAATAAAGAAGAAATAAAAATCTGACCAGTGAGAGGATTTTGAAGAATTATTTCTCCATAGAATTAAATGTAAAAGAAGTTTTCTTTTAAAGTGGCAGATATGAATTAATTTCCCAGTGGAAATATTCTTTAATAATTATCTGTAAGACAAAACACACATTGAAACATTTAACCTCAAAGTATTTATATAAATTGTATCTTTTAATTTTGATGTTTAATTACAATAATTTGCTATAAATAATTATTTCTACATTCACACTAATAATATTAGAAATTTTGTATTTATTTATTTATTTAACCTGTAAAATCATAGAAGTGAATCAGCTAAGAATACTGATGGATGATCTGGTGCCTGAATTACCTCTTCCACACTTGGCCTACTGTTTTCATTAGGCCATTTTTTTTAACATTATCAAAAAGAGATTTGTATCAGCAAATCGTCTTGAGCTAATCATTTTTTTTTGTTACGCAATTTGTGTTTTAAAGGGTTTTAGAATGTGTTAAGCACATCTTACTTAAATTTGCATGCAGGAAACTGAAGGTTGAAGTTCATATTTAGTAAGGCAGTAAAAGAAATATTTCCAGTAGGCATAGGTGAAAAGTTCACAAAAAATGTTCAAATGATATTTTTTGGTAAAATATAATTTTATATATGATTTTTTCACATATTACATACTGAACATTTGAATATACTATATATATATATACATATTTATATATATAATGGGTATCTATAAATAATTATAAAGTTGAAAAAGAGTGATAAAAGGCAGACCCAAAATACTCCACCTTCATGACTAGGCAGAAGTTCGAACCTTATTCCAACATTGTGAATGAATCCTTTCTGGACGATGGCTCCAACATTGTGAATGAATCCTTTCTGGATGATGGCTCCAACTTTGCCATCTTATGTTCTGTTCCATTCCTCTTTGGTGATAGATCTCAGCATCAGATCACTCACTCCTATAGTCATAGTTTACAGAGAGTTAAGAGGAAAGTGTGAAGGGTTTCACTGGTCAAACAAGGTTTATTGGGTTATCCAAGAGTTAAAGGAAGTGATAATTGTAGTTAGGAGGAAGGATTCATTCTAGATGTTCACCAACTGATGAAATGATAATAAAAATGTACACATGCAACAGAATTGCATTCAACTATAAAAGAAAACAACCTAAATTATCAAAGTTGTATGGAAATGGTTGAAACTGAATATTCTTACATTGAACGAGGTAAAGTAGGCTTCTAAATGTAAACATTACGTGTTTTGGCTCATGTATGGATCCTCTCCGCTTACCTTTATATATTTATACTCAGTAAGAGTGAGTGTGTACAGCAGTCATGAAACACAAAAGAGGTCTAATGAGAGGGAAATAAGAGGCTTTAGGAGTGGAGGCATGATAAAGATAGAACTCATGTGATACAAAAATGAAATATATCCAGTTACATACTAAGCATTGTGTGTGTGTGTGTGTGTGTGTGTGTGTGTGTGTGTGTGTGTAGCAACAGCAAAAACGTGCCTCAATCCTATGATCTGTTGGAACAAATTCAGGATATTACCTGATTTTAGTTACCAGTTAGAATAATATAAAAAGATTTTATTACTGAAAAGAGCACATGGTTCTGTGCCAGAAATCAAGCTGAAGTTAAGCTGGAAGCTCCTTCCACAGTGGGTACCCAACAGTGAGCCAAAAGGTATTTGCAGACAGCTGAAGAACTAGGATCGATTTTCTTACCCCGTTTTGTACCTTGTGTGATATTCTATTGCCTGAACATGCAAAGTGTGCCCAATTGTGTAGGCATGGGATATTAGCTATGTGAATATCCAGCAAGTTCCTGTGGTTTTTGACCATGCTACACAGAAAGGAATTCATACCCAATACATGGTACCACAAACCTCAAAACCCTGTGGTTCATGAGCTCATATAGAGTCTAGTGCAAAAGCTACAAACACACGGCTGTTCTTTACTAATGAATTGCCTTCTAAACATCTTAGTTTATGCTGTCAGCCTTGGGTTTGCACTCACCATTACAGAGACAGTAATTGCACACAGTGCTGAAAATAACTGGCTGCTGAACCATGAACCCATAATTTCACCCCCATATCATCCCCTCTAAGTCTCAGGAAACACTGCAGAGGAGGAGAATGTTGTGAGAGTAAAAATGAACGGACAGCAGCTCTGATTATTTACAAAGATTTTCACAAGAATGGGTCATCAACACCCTTTGAAATAAAGGGGAGTGCCTCCTGGCCCTAAGTTTCCTGAGGCAATGAATGAAGAAAATGTTAGAAGAAAATAGACCTATGTCTAGTCTACAATGATTTTTTTTTTTACTGCCCTAATTAACCTTAAGTTTCCCAACAAAAGGAGAGAAAAAATGAGAGAGAGAGACAGAAAGAGAGAGGGTGGGGAGATTATGAGAATGAAGTAATTGGTTGATATACTCAGATAAGGAGGAGAAGGGGCACAAATGTGTATTAGGGTGAATATGACCAAGACACATAGTATACATGGTTTAAATTATCACAATTCAAAGTTTAGTTAGAATTAATATGTGCCAAGAAAAAAACTAAATAAAATTTAATAAACAATCATAAAATGTTCTACAAGTGAAAGAATACAATTATCTAACAGTAACTGCTGATATGATGCAATATTTTTTGTCACAATATCCATTTAGTAATTCCATAGCAATTTCCAACTAAATTGAGTATTCAGTCTTCATTGTGACAGTGCCCCAAAGTTTCCTTAAGTCACTAAGACTGATTTGATAATAATTATCTTAAAGGTTAATTTCAATACTAATTCCTCAAACATTTGATCCATTTTACATTTTGAAAAATGTTAACATTTACAATATAAACAGCCCCTTTAATTATGTTTGGATAAATCAGTGTTGTCTTTCAAAACCAAAGTCAATCCATCAACGTTCAACACCATTGGGCTCAATATTTGACTCTTAGATCTCAAAAGAAAGTTTGGCAGCACAAGAGGAATGCTGGGATTATTGCAAGATCTCACTTACCAGAGGAGTTGACGCAGAGTCTGAAAAAGAACTAAAGAGAAAGTAAGACAAAGGTTCTTTGACTTCTGTCTACTACAATAGCTTCCATTCTCATATATATCTAAGTATACTGATGCAGAAACTTTATGAACCTAAATCTGTTTTAAAGATACAGGTGATAATAATACAGTTTAGAAGAAAATGTAGTACATCTACACAATGGAATATTACTCAGCTATCAAAAACAATGACTTTATGAAATTCATAGGCAAATGGATGGAACTGGAAAATATCATCCTGAGTGAGGTAACCCAATCACAGAAAAATACACATGGTCTGCACTCATTGATAAATGGATATTAGCCCAAATACTCGAATTACCCAAGATGCACAGAACACATGAAACTCAAGAAGGATGACCAAACTATGGATGCTTCACTCCTTTAAAAGGGGAACAAGAATAATCTTAGGAGGGATAGGGAGGCAAAGTTTAGAACAGAGGCAGAAGGAACGCCCATTCAGAGCCTGCCCCACATGTGGCCCATACATATACAGCCACCAAACTAGATAAGATCGATGAGGTGCAGGCCGCCAGGAACCGGATGTAGATCTCTCCTGAGAGACACACCCAGAATATGGCAAATACATAGGTGAATGCCAGCAGCAAACCACTGAACTGAGATTGGGACCCCCGTTGAAGGAATCAGAGAAAGGACTGAAAGAGCTTGAAGGGGCTCGAGACCCCATATGAACAACAATGCCAGCCAACCAGAGCTTCCAGGGACTAAGCCACAACCCAAAGACTATACATGGACTGACGCTGGGCTCCAACCTCATAGGTAGCAATGAATATCCTAGTAAGAGCACCAGTGGAAGGGGAAGCCCTTGGTCCTGCCAAGGCTGGACCCCAGTTAACAGGATTGTTGGGGGAAGGGCAGTAATGTGGGGAGGATGGGGAGGGGAATACCCATATAAAAGGGCAGGGGGAGGGGTTAGGGGGATGTTGGCCTGGAAACCCAGAAAGGGAATAACATTTGAAGTGTAAATAAGAAATACCCAATTTAATAAGGATTAAAAAAATAAAACACATACACACACACACACACACGTATGAAGCACTTATATTAAAACTTCTCTCATTTAAAAAGAGAATTTAAAATTCTTTCATTCATTCAATGAAAGAATTGTTTTCTCAGTTAACCAGCTTGATATCAAAGGCAAACTGTGTATTAAACTGCATTGCAAAGTTGTACAGACTGTGGGTACATGTAGTTCAATTGCTACTACATCTATCATTATGCTTCCGTCTTAGTAGTATTTTCATATCACTACATAAAACTCTGTAAAGGAACAAAGAATGAGTTACAAAATAGTTTTTTTTCATACTTGAACAATTTCTCCTATAGTTGTACTCATAAATATGCACTGGACTAATTACTACCTCCATTATTCTTAGTATCAATGAAGCTTTCATAGTCACAAGTCAAATTTATAAAATAAAGGTCTCCCAGATAGGAAGAAAAGAATCATGCATGCAACCCCCATCTTTCTCTTCATATGTCTCTAGCATATGTGAGAATAAAGTCATTTCCACTTAACTCCTGAAAACTTCTATTTCTCACTGGTTTAAAATGGAGTCTACATGTTCTACTAGCTAGACAATCCTTTAGACAACAATTTGCTGAGATGGTAAAGAATTTGTCCCACTATGTTCTTAAGTTGGAAAGGATAGGCTATATTAGCATTATCATGCAACAGTCTTTGCAGGTAAGACTCAGTAAGCTATATACATCTTCCTAGACTCCCGTATCATGTGACCCTGTCTTTCTTCCCCTTACTTTAATCTTAAGTCATGAGTTCGGGTGTCACATATCATGTCTGTTTTAGCTTGTTTCTATTGGGTAAAATATTTTGATACACACAATGATTTCAGTTTTTGAACCAGGCCAGGTGTCAGTTGATAAGTATGAACTGAAACCTTGGCCAAGGATATGTCCCTTCCGTGTACAGAGGTTTAAGCTTGAGAAAGAGTCTCGTAGTAGAAAATTCCTTGCCAAGGGATTAGGTAAACTTGCAATAAGTGTGAATGCTTTGGGGAGAAAATTTGCCATGTATTTGGCTCACGTTGAGTAGGGAACTATCAATCCCTTTAAACAAAACAGCAGAAACTAAATTATGCATGAGGAAATGCGCTTTTTCATGTTGCATCAAAGTCAGATTTGTTTAGAAACAAAACCCTCACATGTCTATTTTGTTTACAATTTTAAAGCATAGTGGAAGCACAATAAGACTTCCTGAATAAAATAATTTTGATACAAAATTCTTTTCTTCAAGCTCCACGCTGGGCATGATAACAAATGCCTATAAGTTAGGATGAAGAGGAATGGCAAGCTTGGAACCAACAAAATAAGATACTGGCTCAAAATATAAACGAACAGAAAGGAAACAATATAAGAAAACAATAACAGAGTTATCATATCCAATGATTAATAATGGTTCTAAGGAGGATGGGAGCCTGGTGGTTTTCTCATGGTGGCATTGAAATCCTCCATATATGTAATGTCTGAAACGTATCCTTTAAAGGGTTATGTTCTTGTCACCAAAATTCCAAGAGGCTTTAAATGAGGACTCCCTGGGTTGCTTTACTATTTAGATACCACTTTCGAGAGCTATTTATGGATTAAATGAGGAAAAGTGAAAAACAAGGAAGACAGAGACACTGAACATCACTAAAATTAATTAATTAATTAATTAATTAATTAACTAATTAAGTGGTGGTTTTGATGCCTTCTCTGTATTGGACATGCTCTGGATGTGTCTCTCAGGAGAGATCTATATCTGGTCCCTTTCAGCATGCATTTTTTTTTTTAGCTTCATCAATCTTACCTAGTTTTGGTGGCTGTATATATATTTGGGCCACATTTGGGGCAGGCTCTGAATGGCCATTCCTTGAGTCGCTGCTCGAAACTTTGCTTCCATATCCCCTCCTATGGATATATTTCCCCTTTTAAGAAGAAGTGGGAGCATCTGCACTTTGGAGTTTTCCTGTGTGTAGCTGTTCCCCAGGGAGGCCTTTAACAGGGATCTGTTGCCCTGTGCAGCAGAACTTCAGGTAGGCTTTCAGACTCTTGGGTTAGTTTTGCTTCATGCAGGGGAGCCTACTGGAGGTATCTCCACTCTGGTGTCAGTTGTCCAGTTGCTGTGCATGCAGTGGAGCCCCTGGGAGACCTTCAGGCTGTGGTATCAGTTGCACTGTGTACAGCAGAACTGTTGGATTCCTTCAGGCTGTGGCTTCTTCAGGGGAGGAGACAAGCCGGTGATCTGCCCCAGCTGAAGGTGCCAGCCACAATGGGTATGGAATTTGGGGAACGGGGGTTCTGGAGTTTTATGGGTTCAGAGTCCACTGGACTCTCAGGGTCTGTGGGCCTTCAGAAGCATCCATTATCAGTTGCCCTGCATGCAGTGGAACTCCTGCAATGCCTTCAGGCTGTGGTGTCTTCAGGGGAGCAGACAAGTTGGAGAAATGTCCCAGCACCAGCTGCAAGGTCAGATTTTCTATTCAATTGCAAACATATTTCCCCATGACTTGAAGACCGAAGTACCAAAAAATGCAATAATAAGAGAACTGTTCCGAAGTAGTTAATACCAAGGGAAATTTGAGCACCTTCATCCTTGACGTATTCAACTTTGGGGTTGTTATCTATCTAGAGTGGAACAACATTCGAAGTAGACTTGGCATTAATGTGTATTTAGATTCCATAATTATGAAGTATTTTTAAAAATTGTTGCACTTCAATATTTATTTTATATAAATTTTTGCATTATTCAGAGGCTCAATGGTTTGTGTATTTTCATGTTATATCATCTTGCGTGTCAGGACACATAACTGCTTAAATTTGCTTTGTGATAGGCAGGGAACGTTTGTGACCCTAGAGTCCAACTGTTTTAACAGACCCTGATTAACTTTACTGTGTACTGCATCAGTGGATAAGAATATCATAAACCTCTTCTCAAAATAATGAAAAGCAAATGCTTAGCACATTTGGAATTTCTGAAATAGGATCTAGAATTGAGCAATTATTAGTATTGCTGGTTTTTAGTCTTGTGACTCGTCAACATATTAACCATTCTGCGTATAAACATCCATGCATTTGCAAACAATAGGTAAAAGGATGAGCCTCAGTGGTTGCTACTGAATTGAAGTCTAGAGAGGTAAGTGGAGCTATAGGGGTAGCAAACGTCAATTAGCTTATTCAGTTTCATGTTTCTTCACTTGCTTTTCTTTTACATTGGAATCAGGAACCATGTATTTTACTTATTCTTTTAGAATTTTACATACGTCATATGCACTGCAATTTGATCCAGTCTCTCCGCCTCACCAACTTTTTCTTCCCAGGTCCTTCAAGACACTATCACCACATCTCACTCTCAACTTGATGAACTCTTTATTTGAAATATCAATTAGTCAATTTAGAACTACTGGTTTACTCATCTGCTTATTTTTGTTAATGTTATTATGAGGCAATAAATTTGAACACTATCTTCTCTATATTCTTTTAAACAAAAATGACTTGTTATTCTTGTTTCAAAGCTAGATATTACATATAACATAGCAAAAACTATCTTGACATGTGGAAATAATGTCAAGATAACAACAACAGACCCTTTACTTCATAATGACTGCCTCAGCTGATAAGACAGTATATGCAGACAATGCCCAAAGGGGTTATATGGGACAATCCAGGGAGCTATATATTTTCATCCCAGGCTATATGGCATCATAATTTTATGATTATGAGATGTGTTTCACAGCATTCTCATTTGCAAAAGAATAATAACATCTGCTTTGTCTATCCTTTTGTTATTTTCTGATAGAAACAAATATTGATCAAGTAGCTATCATGTCATACATTTCAGAATCCGTATTTTGACAGAGAGGATGTCAGAATAGCTAAAGTCACTTGTTCAAAACCTCTGAATTAAAGGCAGTGAGTCATTCTAGTGAGTAAAAGCTTGTCAGAAGCACATGATTCTAATAAATGAATCTAGTAGGATGGGGCCCCCACTACAGACCAGATCACTAACTCCTTGTTAGCTATGAGGAGGCCAAAAATCCACAGTAGCATGAAACAAATTGGAAAAAAGTTGAAAAAAAAAAAAAACAGAGAAGCAGAATAAAAGAGAGTAGACGCTCATGCCTGATAAGAGACATTCATTACTTTGTGGGAAGGCAGCCAACTGATTGATGTGCAGCACTGCACAGTGAGACCAGAGAGAATAAACAGAAATGCCAGTGAAACTCTGTACAAGAGCACTGCAGATCAGGGCACAGAGAAAGAAGGCTTTGATTGAGATATTTCAAATAGACTAATTATGAATTAAGGTACTAAAAATGCATGTGATTTCAGCTCTGAGGCAACAGCTGAATTTTTATTTCTAGAAGCAGTATTTGACTACTCATCACAGTATGATTGGGACAATATAACTTTATTGTGTAAATGATTTTTTGCCAACAATGTGAAAACTGAATATCAGAGCTTGCTTATAGGGAAAATGAAACTCATTTGCTGTATTGGTTAGACTCTCTTAGTTTTTTAGCATTTAGAAACAAATCAGATAAAAACTAATTTTGTTATGTTTTGCCAAAAATATTATTAGTCGGGAATATAGCTCTCACAAAAGTGAACATTTTGATAATGGCTATATAGGCATAATGCACTGTTTAAATTCAGTTCTTTTTTGTGTGAAAATATGAACAAAATGTAGGTCTATATATCAAACTCAGAGAGATGCTAGAACCCACAGTTATTATATCAATTTATATTTTAAGTTTTTTATATTTATTTATAACTAGCTTAGCTCTAACATATGCATGTTTATAAAAATGTGTATATAGCTGTATACACTACTTATACTGATGGGGATAAAACCAAGTTGTACTGTTCTCAAACAAAATAAACATGCTTCTGAAAAATTCTTTGGAATGAGAATCTAAATACTTCTTTGCTACAAATTGAAATTAGTTATCTTTAAACTAATTTAGATAGTGAGCTCATTTCCAAACAACACTCCACTGTCCTTAGATTCCATATTAATAAACAGAAAACATTGTCAGTGTTCCAATACAGAAATATTAAAAATTACCCCATAATGAGTGTTTCTTTTTATAACAGATATTTTAGATCACATTATTGTTTAGGTATTTCTATGTCTATGATGCATTAAAAATTGCAGTTATGAATATGAAAGTAAAGAGATGGTTCAGCAGTTGATGCTCTTGCCAAGGACTTAGCTTTGGTAGCCAGCACTCATATTGTATCTAACGATTATTTATAATTTCAGTTTTGTGGATACCAGCCACATCATTGCTACATATATAGTATAAAATTCAAGTATAAAATTTAATTTATGAAATTAAAATAAATTCAAATATAAAATCATGTTATACAGGTGTGTTGTTTATTTATTAGTATGAAATAGGAATATGTAACATGCAATCTATATTACACGGCTAGCTCTACACATATATTCATGTAAGATAATTTTATAGGGCAAATCTAAATTACAATTTTTCTCTTTGAAAAATAAATCGCTCTATCTTTGGTCTTATTGCTTTTTGAAACATTCTGACTTGACCACATTCTAAATATTTGTCATAAATGTACAAACAAATACCAAACCAACCAACCAAACACAAACAAAACAGTACACATGGTGTCATGAATATTCTCAACAGCTGATTATTAAGAAATGATGTTTTTTACAAACTATGATTTTAAGACAATTTTTGGTATTATATTTGAAAGCTAAAGAATCATTGCATTTCCATATAGTCTCAAATATTTGTTCATAAATGGTATAATACTCAGAACAGGACTGTAAGTTTACACTGCCCTTGTAATGGAAAGATGGTAATCTTGGTACAAGGAAATGATCTTCAGTGTGAACCCCTGTATTGTTGTAGAAGTTGACCATCTATGAGTAGGACTGTGAAGGAAGACATTAGAAGCTGAGGGCAAACTTGGAACTATTCTTCACAGCCAGTATACCATGGTACATTTACAATATTTCTATAAGGCACACCTATAGCAACGTTGACCAATGAACCACGCCAAGGAACTTGGTAACGTTGAGTGGGTTCAGAGACTGTGATACTCATCTGAGGGTAGTAGACATCTCCCTGCTCCCTACCAGATTCCTAGCCTGTAATATGTAACCACACTCCCAACACAGGGACACAACCAGTGTTTACATAGCATAGAATAGAATTCTCCATGCAAATGAGGTACCTAAATGGATCCTGAGGATTGAGCTAATAAGCTTCACTTCCTGGACATTCCTTCCTGCAAAATGTATTTAATCTCTGGTTCACCCTGAGGAAGTCGTATGTCTCCATTTTCCACGATGAACAATCACTAAAAGTTGAACCAAGAACTGTTTCTCTCATCAAGAATCATGGGGAGCATGGAGGAAGCCTTCATATATACAGCCATGCCATCTAAGTCTCCAAGAGAAGGCCCATCTGTGCTCTTGAACAATTACCTCTAATATAAGGACAATCGCCAATGAGCCCCTCACCCCCAAACTGGACTAATCTTATCAGGCTCTGGGTCTCCTCCATTCTGGGCCCTCTCCATTCCTGACTACTTGAGATTTTCAGCAGGGTCTAAGTGTCCAGGCATCAGGGAACCCCAGCTTTGACCTCAATCTACATTGTTTCTCCTGCAGCCTGAGGTTCAAATCTTAGACCGAGTTTTCTCACGCCTTGTGAATTGTATCAGATCTTCTCACAAGCTCAGCATCCAAAAGCAGTGTAGGTTAAATCTAGAGTTCTGTGTTTCATCTTCCAGGCAGAGGTCACACACCCCTGGACCGAGGCAGAAATCAGAAGCACATACCAAGTCTGATATTATTGACAGATTTTAAATGGTCTCCCTTACTCTTCAGAGCTTCATTCTGAGCTGTTTTCATAATGCTTCCCCAAATATAGTACAAAATTAGAAACTGGCCAGTTATAAAATAAATAAAGTATAGTTAGATATGTGACAATATTTAAACTCAAGACTATATTTTGACATCTTACAGCCACTAAGTGATTAATAATAGTAAGGAAAAAATAAAAAAAAATCATGGAAACAAGAGATAATATAGAGACCATCTTCTACAAGTCAAGAAATATAGCCTCCAAAGAAGCAATCCAGAACCATGTCCACCTCTCATTTTCAACTCCTTATTTCTAGATTTGTAATACAAAAATTGTTCTCCTTAATCTTTTGCATCTGTAGTGTTTCATTGTAGCAGCTCTATTGAAATAGAAAAGAATGGGTACAGAGAAACGAGGTCCTGCTGCAACAATAACCTAAAACAATAACTTACGTCTGGTAATGAGCAAAAGCAGTTTAAGTTTTAACTTGCATATTCAGAATTGTCTAGATTGTCTTCAGAACCTTATCAGAGAAATCAAAACTAATAAGGACTTAAGAAGGAAAGGGGATTGGAGAGGTTTTCTGGTATTGTACTGACATGCCCATCTGCTATGATTTTGACCTCAGAAGGGCAGCTAGAAACTTATAAATATTTTTATATGACACGCCACAGGTAGAAAAAGCTTACCTTGAATTTCAGAAGATTATTTATAATTTCTAGTAACCTGAGGCTAAATAGACCAGGAATCTAGGTTAAGATCAAATACTACTGTCCTCAAAAATAAACAAACAATATGTAGTAATTAAATGATTTCTAATAACATGTTTCTGTATTAGTGCCTTGCTCGGTCATCATCAGAGAACTTTCTTCCCACAGAAAATGGCGACAAATAATGAGACAGACAGGCAGATACTCTCCAGATATTCAGACACCATGGAATACTCTCAGACCCAAGTGGGATTTCAGTAACTGAACCCTCCCTCAAGGCTCAGGGAACAATCAAGTAGAGCAAAAAAGAGCCTGGACATCAGAGAAAATAGAATATACCAAGAAAATTAGGCCATATAAATCAAAATGATCAAAGCTTATATGAACTTACAAAGACTGAAGAAACATGCACAGGAATATACCTGAACCCGGTCCTCTGAGTATAAATTGTGGCTTCCAATTCAATGTTTTTATGAGATTCCCAAGGGTATGAATAAGTGGGTATCTGTTTCTTCTGTTTTCTTTTGTGATATTTTCCTTCTGTTGTTTGTTTTGTCCAATGTGTTAGTATTTGTTTTATCACATTATATTATATTGTATTATATCATATTAATTGTATTATATTACATTATCATCTCTTAGGAGTCAGGTTGTTTTCTAATGAGAAATAGAAATGAAGTGGATCTAAATGGGAGGGGAATTGGAGAGGAAGGAGCTGGGAGGAAAAGAGAGTGGGAGGAGTCAGAATTTGGAATAAAAGAAGAAAAAACAATTCAGAATCAACTAAAATGGGATTAATGGAATTTTGCACTGTGAGGACGTGAGCCTTGAAGGTAGAAAATGAAATCTTATAGTTTGTTATATTTTGCCACTCTGAGATTTAAGTGCTAGAATCTTGGGAGTCTAGTTCTTCTACCAAAGCAAATACTGGATAATCCAAAACAATAAAAAAGCAAGATTTGGACAAAAAAAATCACATCTCATGATAACAATCGAGGAATTTAAGAAGGTCATAAATAACTTCCTTAAAGAAATACAGGAAAACACGGGTAAACATGTAGAAGCCATTAAATAGGAAACACAAAAATCCGTTAAAGAGTTACAGGAAAACATAGCCAAATCAGTGAAGCAATTGAACAAAACAATCAAGGAATTAAAAATTGAAATAGAAACAATAAAAAAAGCACAGAGGGAAACAATCCTGGAGATAGTAAACATAGGAAAGAGATCAGGAGTCACACATGCAGACATCATCAGTAGAATAAAGGAGATAGAACAGAGAATCTCAAGGGCAGAAAATACCATAGAAAATACTGACAAAACCATCAAAGAAAATGTAAAACAGATAAAGCTCCTCACCCAAAACATCCAGGAAAGCCAGGACAAAATGAGAAGATCAAACCTAAGGATAATAAGTATAGAAGAGAGCAAAGACTGCCAATTTAAAGGCCAGTAAATATCTTGAACAAATTGTAGAAAACTTCCCTAACTTAAAGAAGGAAATGCCCATAAACATATAAGAAGCCTACAGAACTCCAAATAGATTGGACCAGAAAAGGAATTTCTCCTATCACATAATAATCAAAACTCCCAACATAAAAAGAAGGAAATAATATTAAAAGCAGTAAGGGAAAAAGGTCAGGTAACATATTAAGGCAGATGTACCAGAATTATAGTAGACTTCTCATCAGAGACACTGCAAGCTGGAAGATCTTGTTCAGATGTCATATAGACCCTGACAGAACACAAATGCCAGGCCAGGCTACTATATCCAGTAAAACTCTCAATTAACATAGATGGAAAAAGCAAGATATTCCATTACAAACCAAACTTGAAGTTGACCATATAATAGGTCACAAAACAGGCCTCAACAGATACAAGAAGATTAAAGCAATCCCATGCATTCTATCAGATCACCATGGACTAAGACTGATCTTCAATAACCACAAAAAGGACAGAAAGCCCACATACATATGAAAGCTGGACAACTCTCTACTCAATGATAAACTGGTCAAGGAAGAAATAAAGAAATTGAAGACTTTAGAATTTAATAAAAATGAAGGCACAGTATACCCAAACTTGTAAGAGACAATGAAATCAATGCTAAGAGAAAAACTCATACCTCTAAGTGCCTCTAAAATGAAACCAGAGAAAGCATACATAAGCACCTAGACAGCATACCTGAAAGTGCTAGAACAAAGAAAAGCATATATACCGTAGCAGGATACCTGAAAGCTCTAGAACAAAGAGAAGCAAATACACCCAAGAGTTGACTGCAGGAAATAACCAAATAATGGGCTGAAATCAACAAAGTAGAAAAAATTACTCAGAATCAATAAAACCAGAAGCTGTTTTTCTTCTTGTTGAAAAAAATCAACAAGATAGGTAAACCATTGTGACAAGAACTACAAGTCTCTGCAGAAAGAAATTGAACATCATAGAAGATGAAAAGACCACCCATGCTCATAGGTTGGCAGAATTAATACTGTACAAATGGCCATCTGGCCTAAAGCAATATATCAATCCAATGCAATCCTCATCAAGATTCTTACTCAATTCCTTATATGGTTAGAAAGAGTAATTTGCAAAATCATTTCGAATAACAAAAAAACACAGGATATCGAAAACTATACTCAACAATAAAAGAATTTCTGGGGGAATCACCTTTCCTGACCTCAAGTTGTATTATAGATCAATAGTGATAAAAACTGTATGTTACAGGTACAGAGACAGGTAGTTATATCAATGGAATAGAAAGGAAGACCCAGAACTGAACCCACATACCTATGATCACTTGATCTTTGACAAAGATCTAAAACCATCCAGTGGAAAAAGGTTGCATTTTCAAGGAATGTTGACGGTTCAACTGGCAGTCAGCATGTAGAGGAATGCAAATCGATTCATTCTTATTGTCCTGTACAAAGCTCAAGTCCAAGTGGATAAGGATCTCCACATAAAATCAGATACACTCAAACTATTAGAAGAAAAAGTGGGAAAGAGCTTCAAACACATGGTCACTGGGGAACATTTCCTGAACCAAAGGCTTATGCTTAAGATCAAGAATCGACAAATGGAACTTATAAATTTGCAAAGCTTCTATAGTGTAAAGGACAAAACAGCAACCAACAGATTGGACAAAGATCTTTACAAATTGTATATCCAATAGAGGGCTAATATCAAATATTTATAAAGAACTCAAGAAGTTAAATTCCAGAATCAAATAATTCTCTTAAAAAATGGGCTCACAAAGAAGGATGACCAAAGTGCAGACATTTCGGTCTTTCTTAGAAGGGGGAACCAAAATATTCATAGGAGGAAATACAAAGTTTGGAGCTCAGACTGAAGGAAAGGCCATCTATAGACAGCCTCACCTGGGGATCCAGCCCCTGTACCTACAGCCACCAAACCCAGACAATATTATTGATGCAGAGAAGTGTATACTGACAGGAGCCTGATATAACTGTCTCCTAAGAGGCTCTGCTAGAACATGCCATGTGCAGAGGAGAATGCTTGCTGCCAACCATTTAAGTGAGAAAGGGGTCCCCATTGGAGGAGTTAGAGAAAGGATTGAAGGAGCTGGAGGGGTTTGTAACTCCATTAGAACAACAATTCTAACCAACCAAAGCCCCAGGGAACAAACCACCACCAAAAGAGTACACATGGACAGACCCATGGCTCCAGCTGCATATGTAGCAGTGGATGGCCTTGTTGGGAACCAATGGGAGGAGAAGCCCTTGGTCTTGCCCAGGTTTGACCTCCCAGTGTAGTGCAGAGGAATGTCAGAGCCAGGGGGCCGGAGCAAACCCTTGTAGAAGTAGGCAAAGGGAGGATGGGAGAGGGGGTTTATGAATGGGAAACCCAGAAAGTGGATAACGTTTGAAATGTAAAAAAAAAAAATGCCCCCCAAAAAAAAAAGTAGTGGGGCAAAAAAAAAAAAAAAAGAAAAGAAAAGAAACAAAGAAGAAAATCTCCCATCATATAACAGAACGGTTTAGGCAAAATAGGAATTAAGTTTGAAAATAGAAGCTAATGGTTGCAAAAATAATCACAATGCACTTTATATGTGTGTTGAAGAGTAAAAATACCAAAAAACATGCAAATATTTAAAAATTATACAGAACTTATTTGTTAAACTATAAGATCATATTTGCAGCCAGGGATACAGTGAAAGTTTACAATATTGACATCCAAAATAAATCATTCAGAGTTTATCTGAATCTTTTTGTGAAATTTGTTTTTGCACACACAAGACCTCAACCCTGTATCCTTCTTTTGTACAGAACTTCCTGAACCATTTTAATGGATACTCAAGGGTCTTGAAGAATTCCTCAGCATACAGGGTTTCCTTTAGCCCTGCATAGACTGTAGTATTCTTTAAGTACCATACAATAAGAAGAAAATTATATTCAGAACTACTAAATTATTTTCCTTTTGCCATGACTCAGAGCTGACAGGAAATAGCTTAATAGAGATGGAAATGTGATGGCTTATAGTCTTAGGGGAAAGTTCCTCGTGATGGGGAAATTGTGGCAGCAGAATGATAATTTGCATTCACAGACTAGAAGTACAGAGAAAGCAGGAAGTTGGGTAAAGCAAGAAAACCACGGGCTTCATCATCTGTGTTCTATTTCTCCAGACAGGCTCAGACAATTATAGTTTCTACAGGTTTCCAGAATAAAGTAACCTTTTGGGAATGAAGTGTTTTAACATGGGATTCCACAATAAGCATCTTACATTCAACACATAATAACAGGGCAACTGGGTATAACATGTATTAACAGAATCAGGCTATCAAACTACAATATGTCTTAAAGGGAGCTATGTAAAAATATTTTATCTATATCTCAATAAAGATAAGAATAGGGAACTTCCCTTCAGAAAAAATTGGAGGACAGTAAACAATAGTCCATTTTCTAAAACATTAACCCAGCACACACATACACACACACACACACACACACTATTTTTATATTTAGTGAAAATGGCTTTAAAAGTAAATAAATATGAAAAACTCAAACTTAGAAAATTTACTCTGAGTAAACAGTAACATTATTATTATATTGAATAATAATTGCATATGAATGACTGTAATACTTCAAATCAATGCAATAAATAATGCAAGGAAATAAGAAGTTATAAAGTTTCTAGGTTGCATGGAACCAATAAAATGATATTTGAAAGAACTTAGATGGTATAGAATATATAATTGGAATTCTGAGAAGTCAGTAACCTTTTTAAAAGCATGTCATGAAGAGAAAAAAAGTCATATAAAAACTCAAATACAAGCAGTGTAGAAAAGGAAAAATAGGTAAAGTATGAAATAAAATGTTTATTAATATGCCATACAGTAATTGACAAATGAATAAATTACTGAAGGTAGATAGTAGCTAAACTTTAGATATCAGTTAAGAAAAATTGTTAGAAGGGAATAAAAACATCAAAACCTACTATAAGAAGAATTTCTACAAAAAACTCATTAAATATAAACAAAAAGCCTTGTATGTGGAAAGGAAAGGAAATTTACATCATGCTAAAAACTAAGAAAAAGCAAAGTTATTTTACTTTATAAATTCATATGAGTAGTGTTAAAAATCAGCAGAGATACAGACAGGATGTTACACAATGGTGAAATTGACGAAACTCAAGTTATTAGTGTATTCATGGCCACAATATTGTGCAAACATTGAGGCAAACTACATTGAATGAAAACAAAATAAACAGCTTGACTATTCTAAAGCACAAGAGAATTCTTTTTGACTTACTATACTCTTACATTACAAATTGATTGTGGCTCCTTCTGTTCTCAGGGTCAGCTAAGAAGCCTGAATTATGTGTTCAGGATACAGAAGTCTTACTACAGGTATTTGGATGGACAAATGATCACTCTAGAAGTAATTTCATATTTAAATTTAGGGCAACTAACTTTCCTCCATGTTGGCCAGCTATCACGGTGCTAAATGCTGCTATGCAGCCTGCTGTGAAGGAAAAGTCAGCAACAATCTTACCAAATGAAAGAGTCCGTGAACTCAGTCAGAAAAGGCACATTCATGTCACTCCCTCCAAAGCTCAGCAAGCATCACAGGAAAGAGGACAGAATGTATTTAAGAGTCAATGAATGGAGAGGGATGCAATGTAAAGCTGTCTTCAGGACATGACATGGCCATTGCATTCATGAACTCACAGCAGCACCCGCACAATACCTATACAATTTTGATCTGTCAACATTCTGTCATGGATAGGCAAGAACTCATGAGACTCTGTTTTCCTTGAGTAGTTTACTGTTGGTTGCTATGGGACAGGCAGGCATTTTCTTCAGTGGTGTAGCCAATGGTAAGCTGCCAATGATAGTCCAGTAAACAAATATCCCTCCTGTTCTTGCTCATACAAACAATCCTATTTAAAATTAGTGGGCTACAGAGAGAAAAAATACACTAAAGTATGAGGAAAATATTTGAAAAGAATTTAGTTGGAGAGACAAAGAAGAGAGATGATGGTAGGTAAATATCAAAGTGTCAGATGGATTATTTGATTAAAAAGCAAACATATGTTCAAATGACATTAACTTAAAGAAGATATATAACTAAAAGTAGATCAACTTCACCTCTCAAACGAGAAAGGTAATATAAAATTGTCATAATAAATATCTTGTACTGATTAAGATGTCATTTATAGAACAAGACAAAATGAAAAACAAAATACAAGTGCTGTTCATTGTAGGAGAAATTATGAACTGCTTTGGCTCTATAAAATATTTTAGCTGTCACGGATTTAATAAACTTAAACTAGAATTATTATATTATTCAATGATCTCACTTCTTTGTATATAATATAATGATTTGAAAGTAAAATTTTGGAATGAAAATTTACACCTATGTTTTCATGTGATTACTCATAGCAATCAAGTGGAGAAAGCCTATTAGTTCTTCTTTTCTCCATTGCTTCTATAAAATGCCTGTGCAATGCAACTTGAGGAAGAATTTTGTTTAGTTCTGAGTTTGAGAAAATACAGTCTGTCCCGTCAGATAGTAAAAAATCATGAAACAGTTGGTCACATGATAGTCACAGGTAGAAAGGAGAGAGCAATGAATGATGGTGCTCAATTTTCTTTCTTGTCCTTTCTTGCTTTCTTATCTGTCTTCTCTTTCTCCCTCTCTCCCTCTCTCCCTCTCTCCATCTCTCTCTCTCTCTCTCTCTCTCTCTCTCTCTCTCTCTCTCTCTCTCTCTCCCTCATTCTCTGTTTTTCTTAAAATTTAATGTACAACCCCTATCTTTATATTAATAGCATGCATATATAGGGTACACCTTTTCAGAACACACAGACAGAAACAGATGTACACTTCCATGGCTATTCCAAATCTGGTCAATGAAGATTAAGTGAACAAAGGGACCCACTGATTTGTTTCAAAATGGATAAACCTTGAAGAAAATGATTTTTGTGAAATAAGGTAACTGGTAAAAGATAAATATTTTTATTCAATTCATTTGAGTAATTTAAAATATTGAAAAGTCAGAAAACAGAAATTTAGATTGGCCATGGCCCAGGACTGCTTCCAATTTAGGAGCAGGGGTGAGAAGCACTATTCCTGGGGTGCAGAGACTATTTTGCAGGATTAAACAGCTGACGAATCTACTTCATTGTATTATTAACACAACTAATAACGTAGAAATTGACCCCTAAAATGGCTCTTGTTGGATTTTATATTTTTTAGCCCAACATTTTATCTCTTGTGATATTAACAAATTCTCAGAAAATTATTTGATTAATAGGAAACAAAAATAAAATCAAAGCAGTAAAAATATTGCGAATCAGTTTTAGATTTTATCAAAGAATAGGCATTTGAATTAATTATTTATGTTGAGAAGAATCCATATATGTAGTGACTGCAGTAAATCATTGAAGGGCTCTGGGCAGCTATGCCTTGTGATTGACTCTTGGCCGATGCTTACCTAAACGAAACCTACATGATTTGGTCCCTGTAACTGTTTTGTACCTAGCTTACGTGGTTCCGATGGATTTCTTGGACATCAGTTATGCATAAATAGAGCTGCTTGTCTTTGGTTAGTCAGGGGTTGCCCATCATGACTTAATAGATTTTGTAGCCAGTATCTTCTCCCCTATGTTAATTCTGTATGTGTTATATACAAGCACACTCCTAGGCATAGTTTGAAATTGAACTGAAGGCAGTCATAACCTACTATTTTGTAGACAGAAAATGAACTCAGGCCCTCCATACCTGAAATCCCCTTCAAAGTTGCAAACATGGAGATTTTACAGTGTCATGGCTTCTGACATGATTGAATCTTCTTGGAAAATGTTTTTCCTTCCAGGCTCTAACACTTGGGTTTTGTGATAGGAAGCATTTTCCAGTGGTTTCTGAAATGACAGTCTTATTTTTTCCCATTATCATAAACACTAAAGATCATCTTTATCAAATGACTGTAGGCCTACAAAGTTGACATTCTCTACCAGATCTAAGTTCTTCTTTATAATGTAGATAACCAGCAGGCTTACACTTTAGTAGACGATACTATCTTTGCACACATTCTCTTATGCCTCATTTCCTTCCAGGATCAGATGTTCTTTAACATATTGTTCAATACACTTTATGCTCATTTAATTCAAATACCTGACTTCAGCTATCTAGGAAATAGGAAGGCCCAAACACAGTCCCTCCAGTCATGTGTACTTTCTAACAAATGGGGAACTCATCCTCTGTTCAAGAGCCTGGTCCTCATTTCCTACTGATATCTTAACATATGGCCTTTTACTGACTTTAGCATTCTGATCATGACCATGAAAGTTCTCGCTAAGAATATTGAGCCTCTGTTAAGATACTTTTCTTTCGAGATCTCTCTAGGTTTCTCTTTATTCTATCAGAGCAATGATGGATTTTTACAGCAAGCACTTCGGAACTCCCCATCATTTTGTTTGCAAGCTGATGCCTTAGTTTTGTAGGTATTCTCAGGAGAACATAATATGTTACGGCATTAATTTTCAGCCCTGTCCAATGCAGGCTACTACAACAAAATCCCACCAAATAGGCAGCTGGAATGTGATAGAAATGTGTTGTTCACAGTTCTGAATGTGGCAAAGGCCAAGCTTATGATTTAAGCTGTTCAGACTCCATGAATTGAAAGCATTTAGTTAGCAATCCTGAGTGAATTTGCCTACTCATTATATTTCTTCTGTGATGAGAACACTTGAGAATACTATTTTAATACATTCTGAATTTATAATGCATTATTATCAGTGATAATCACATATTACATGTTAGGTAATTTCAAACTCATTACATAACTGAGGTTTTGTTAGAACAGGTAAAAAAAAAAAAACAGCATCAAGATGCCAAGTCTCAGAGAGACATCATGGAACTTTTAGTTTGCAAAAAAATCTTTAACTTCTTATTATTTATATAGATATGAGCCAAAAGAGCAGCAATTCAACGGGAGGTTTGATTTGGTAAATAAAGACAAGAGAAGCTAATCTCTGGTCGAAGATATAGAGGTAGCTTTTCCAAGTAATAAGAGGAATAGGCAGAGAGAAGAGAGAGAAAGGGCTCTTTCGGCCAGGCTGTGGAGCAGAGAAGCAGGGAAAGCAAGTACGCCTGGGGTCTATTAGATCCAGTGGTGGCCCCCACCACCAGATGAGTTCTAATGTAGAATAGCTGATAAGTTTAGGACAATGGATTCCGAGCTCAGCGGTTGTGTCATCTGGTTGATTTTAAAGTATTAAGATTGCTTGGTGTTTTTCATCCACGATGAATTAGGTGGACAAGAGAGAGGACGCGGCTGCAGGGCGGTCATTGGCAGTCTTCAGAGCCAGCCATGGGAGTGGATAGTTGGTATAGAGTGATTCCCACACCTGCTGTATGTATGAAAGTGTTAGCTAGTCTCGGGGCTGACTATACAGCAGGCAGGCAGCTACTAGTCCCAGAGCCTAGCCATACCAAGGGTATTTTATAAAATTACTCACAACAAATGGCACCTTACATGGTACCCAAAACTATGATCCGGAGATTAAGAGTCTCATGGTCTCCTGACTGAGTTAGCCAGCTCCGGTGAACAGCAATCTTAAAGAAACACAGGGTCAGACTTGTCTCACGGGCTTTGAGCTCCTCTGCTGTAAAAAGAGATAAGATAGTGACTTTGAGAAATAATGACAGAAGAAGCTCCCTGCTTACTATAAGCAGGTAATGATAGAATAGAATTCTTAGTTTAGTTGAATTGTTTTTAAGGTTAGAGGAGAATATAGATTTTGTCGGAGTCATGTGGAGAATTCTTCCCACGGTTTGGAACTAATACAAAGAGTTGGGACCACAGGCACTGGGACCCCTGCTGTACAGAACAAACCGAGCTAGAAGTAGGCAGAAAGGCTCCAACCTCCAAGAAAAGATACAGGGAGATTGTATGAAAATAAAATTCTCTAGAAAGATTTAAAAAATATCATTAAAATCTTATAGGATAGCTCATATTCTTTGAGAAATTTGTGTTAAATATCATGATATGACAGATTAGAAAAAGCCTAAGAATAGGCTCATACAGTCTTTTCTTACTTTACTTCATTTGTTTAGAATTGCTTTAATTATCTAAATGGGTGTGGTTTTAAGTTTTGTGGTTACTTTATTATTCCTCCAGGAAACAGGTCAAGCTAAAATTTTTTCTGGTTACTGGAAAAAGACCGTGCTGATTTGGCTTTATGTTTGTATTTATAGAAAAGGGAATTAGACTCTGGACCCCTTCCAGAATTACACGGATCAGATATGACATAGGAAGACTAAAAATATTTCAAGAGAGCCAATGAGGAAAGGTAAAGGTTCTTGTGCCATCCTTCACGTGGCATGAGTGAAGACTTATGAATGGTTATTATTAAAATTTGGATCATAACAAAGACAGATACCTTTTACATGCTCAAACAAGGAGCAGAATTTTATTCTCAACTATATTGCATACCCTATATAGACTAACACAATCCATGAAGATATTTTGATGGTACTAAAGTCTGTTTTGAGATTTGTATATTGCAGATTGTACAGCTTTAGTGAGATTCATCCTCAGACGCTAAACTGTCCTTCTTGGACTCCTGGTGTCATGGATTCCAGGTCATATTACCCCATTCAACCTTTCAGATGGATCCAGTCAGAATTTACGTATCAGAGGCTGAATAGGAATCATTGGCGTGGCTTTCTTAAGGCTTAACCAAATCTCCTATTCTCCCTACCCTTTCTGCTTTCTTTAAAGATATTTCATGGCCCTTCTTCAGCAGGAAGAAGCCATGGGGAGTTGTCAGCCTGATTACCTGGAAATGGTTATTCTAAGGTTTGTCACTCTGGGTAATTTAAGAATATTCATTAAACAGTAAGGAAATAGGTGGACATGATTGTGTAACCATCATCTTAAATGGTAGAAATCTTTATAACTGATGCAAAACTGAAGTTATAATTTCTTACATTGGAACAGAATTTAATTTTGAGGTATGAATTTCTTATATTGATGTAAAAATTGGGATTAATATTGTTACTTTTAGACAGGCATTGTGCCTATTCAACTCTTTCAAGAAAACAAATTTAAGGGCCTGATAACAAAATCATGGTTCTGAGTTAATTGTAAATGGGTGTTTTTGAAACATTTCAACTAGAAATAACTGAGAGTAGTTAAAGGGAACAGTTCAGACATACTTTGCATAGATAGATATCTTCAAAAGCATCAGAAGCACAGATATGACATTTATGGCCATTTCATCTTAGAGACATGTCTACTCCTGGCAGTACCCCCTTCACAGTTCTGAGAGGATGTTGAACATCATTACTTCCACGAGGTTCCTTTCATGGCAGGGCAGCCACTGGGCAGAAGTTGCCCTTATTCATCTACAGACAAAAAAAATAATACTGTCCATGAAAGGACACAAGACGCAGGATAGTTGACGGTTTACTTCTGCTGAGACAGATAATTCCTGTTTTACTTAAGGTCTGTCAGATGTTCTGGGCCAGAAGGCTCAAGACAATTGTTCCGAAGTTTTGAGGAATAGGGGGCTCTCCAATATGGCTTAGTTTAGAAGCTATCTTTAGTGCTTCTTATATTTTCCAGGTAATATTTAAGTCATTCTCAGATTTCTGGGGGGTTGAAGAGTGATTGTAGTCTCATAGCCTACCCAGCCTGTTTAGCTTTAAGTGAGACGATATAGATTTAAGAGAATGGTTTTAAGATGGTCTACAAGCTCAAACCAGGGCATAACTCAGACATAGAATTATAAGCCTTATAACTTAGGATAAATGGTATAGTACTTTATTTAGATAGACAAATGAATGTCATTACCTCACATTGTGTAATTTACTTGTCATAATTTTTTTCAGTTTATATCTTGGAGAAAAGTGTGTTTTTTGTTTATTTTTGTTTTGTTTTTTTTAATTTTCTTATTGAACAGAACAGATGAGATGTTTGGGGAGGTTTAATTGGATCAATAAAGATGGCAGAAGTCAATCACCATCGAAAATATAGAGGTGGGTTTTCCCGGTCCCAGAGGGAAAAGAAAGAGAGAAGAGAGAGAAAGGGCTCTTTTGACCAGGCTTTTGAGTAGAGAAGCACAGACATCAAGTATGCCTAGAGGCTATTAGATCCGGAGATGGCCTCCACCACCAGATGAATTCTAATAAAGAATAGCTGATAAGTTTAGGACAATGGATGCAGAGCCCAGTGGTTGCATCATCTGGTTGACTTTAAAGGATTAAGATTGCTTGGTGTTTTCCATCCACGATGAATAAGGGGGGCAAGTGAGAGGGCACAGCTGCAGGGTGGTGAATGGCAGTCTTCAGAGCCTGCCATGGGGGTTGATGGTTAGTGCAGAACAATCAGTGTTCCTGGAATTTGCAGAAAAGTGTTGGCTAGCCCTGGTGGCTGACTAGATGGCAGGTGGTCAGCTGCTAGTCACAGAGCTTAGCTGTAGCAAGCATGTTTTATAAAATTACATGCAAAACAGCTTGGTGCTTTAAACTGGGCACAACACTAAAGAGTATAGTGAAAATAGTGAAACTTCCTAGCTGTCCCTTCCTGGCGCAAAGGTAAGAGAGTCTACAAGGTAAATAATGTATATTGATGAATTCCTTTAGCTGCATTCTGTCTCAAACCCCATCCTGTACTTTGTATCACATGGAATAGCCATTTACTGACTACAAGTTTAAAATTAACAGTAGGTTTCACCACATTTCCATTTGGTTATTTAAGAAAGTGATCTTGTGAAGATATTTGTAGCCTTAGTCAAACACACTCAAGGACCTAGGTATAATTCCAGTTGTCTGCTAACCGACTGTACTTCTTAGCACGTCCTGCTTCACTCTATAGCCATTCATAACTATCAGTCTGTCTCCTTTTATGAGTTTGACATTTTCGAATATTCATGTCAGTGAAGTCATTCAGCATTTCCTCTTTGGAACACTTTTATTTCAGGGATCTTTCTATCTTGTAAATTAATGCTATTGAAAATAGCAGAACTCAAATGCAGGGCTTTGCACAGGCTAGGCAAGGGTTCTGCTACATGTTAAATAATAACCCTATCTTTAACAGAGGGTACTATTTACTATTTTCAATGTTAGCTGTATGTATAAAAAAACCTATACTGTGTTCAGTCCATATTTAATTTATGTTGAAAGATGAAGGTTTCTTGACATTCTAGAGAATTCTGAGGCATACATTCAAAATCAGTCTGTTTGAGAATTTAATATCATTAGAAATTTATCAAGAGAAAACATATAAACAGAAAAATTTAATTCTGTATCATAATTTGACAAAAATTATTTAATATTCTGGTTTTTTTATTAGTTTCCTATTTCTGTTACATTTTTTTCTATTAGTCTCTTTTTGTTTCCCTTTTCCTCCTGTTGCTTTATTTTCACTGATTTTCTGATAAAGCCTATCGAGCATACCTTTTTGTCCTCCTTGTTTTAGTGAGATAAGGTTTCGCGTTGGTCTAGACCTCACCATTCCTGTCTGGCCAGTGAATCTCAGCCATGCATCCATTCCTACCATCACAGGCATAGGGTGACCTTTTACTATGTTAAATGGACACTAGGAAACAAACTCAGGTCCTTATGACTACAGGAAAATCATATTACCAAGTGAGCTGCCTGAAGCACCTCTATGGGCCATTTGGTAATTTTGAAGTGAAAAAATCCAGTCTCCAGTGCCACTTGTTCACTCTCTGTGGCCTCCAATCTATTCCTTTTATTACATTCATAATCTGATAGTTACCCCAAAATATTTTCTGACTGATGTCTTAGTTATAATCATTTACTATTTTATTTCAAAACTAAAAGTATCTTAAATGTTGTTGTTTGCAATAAATCTAACCAACACATCTGTGCCACAACTCGGTAACATCTTCCTTCTTCTTGATTGGTTTAAGTTGACCTTTGAATAAACCCTCTTATTCTCTAGATGTCTAATTCCAAGATTTTCATACTTCAGTTACACGCCATTTCCTAACATGTTAGCAAACGCAAGCATTTTTACCATTAATTTAATTTTATTTAAATGGCAAATATCATTATTATTGCTACTCATCATCCTAGAGGCCAAAACATTAATAAGTTTTTTCTAAAACTTAGAGATAGTAATTTCTTTATCAAATTCTCCTGTTGGCTCTGAACACACTGAGTAGTAAACATCATTATAGTGTCATTTTTAATAGTTATAGGCTCTTTTTACTGTTTTTGTGTTTTCAGAAAAGGCCTCCCCTACCAAATCTACTAAACATCCGCCTGCTTGCTGGTCAGACATGCTGTGTAACAACTAGCCCTGATGCTGCCCTCTCCTTCATTTTCTCTACTGAGTCTCAAAAAAAAAATTTTTAGTGAAATTATAATACTCATGTTTTTTTTAAATATATTGTTTCAAAAACTGTAATAGTACACAAAGCATGAGAGCAGAAGTTCTCATCCTGTGGGTTCTGACCACTTTGGAGGCTGAATTTTCATAGGTGTCACCTCAGTTCATTGGTCAACACTTATATTTACATTATGATTCACAGTAGTAGCAAGATAACAGATAACAGTTATGGTTGGGGGTCATGACAACATGAGGAATTGTATTAAAGGGTCACATCTTGATTAGAGTATGAAAAAAAGACATGAGCTGTGGAGAAATTTTTAAGCAATAGTTCTTTATTATTGGAGAAAGCTGCAAGTAGTAAGGTCAGCTAACAGTGAGAGAGTTAATATCTGACCCTCTATATAAAAACAATCCAATTTATAACATCATTAAACATTTTTATCCTTCTCATCCACTTAATTCTGTTTCTTAGACAAATCTCTGAAGTAGATAGAGGAGGAAGTGTTTCTGTGGATGTGTATATATGAACCTATGTGACTGTTACAAAAGAAGTTATCTGAAAGAAGAAACAAAGAATATATATATATATATATATATATATATATATATATATATATATTGTTATAGGGAAAATATTCTGATAGAATGCATTGTCCTCAACAGCTCACAAAATACTTTGAGTGTTGCATTAATTGTTAAAATTACTCAAATTGTCACACTGGCAGTGGTGTGTTTTCCTTGCCACTTCCCAATGTTCGGGATTACTGAAAGAAAGACACACATGCAGCTTTATATTTAATATACCTTAAAGAGCTCAGTGACAGGACCACTTCAATCCTCCATGCTGTTAGCACTCTCCCCTCTAATATTCCTGAATTATTAATTACTAAAATCTTTATTCCTTCTTGTTTACCCCAGACCCGGGGCTGAAGTCCTCCCAGACCACAATGTCCAACTCTTAAATGTGGGCCATTTCTCTGTCTCTCTGTCCTCAAGCATGATCCTTCCACTTCCCCACCGTGGTGGTACTAAATCCTTCTTCTTCTCTGGGTTCTCTTGCCTGGGAAATCTAAAGTCTCATCTCTGTCTCACTGCCCAGCCATTCACAACTGGCAACGTGCAAATTCCCATGTAATTTGAGAACCCAACTAACATAATATAAGCAGCAAATCCACAACATGTGAGGACAGAAACAGAGCTTTATAGGTCTAAATTTGTGATTAAATTTTCCAGTAAACTCAGAATATTTATTTAAGAAATCCAGAATCATGGTTATCAAAGGTGACCAAAGCTAAGCCCCTCTTTTTGTAACTGTCTCTGTCAGTCATAATTCATATCACTTTAATTTTCCCATAATGCTCAAAATAATCTAGTAGGTGATGTCCTTTGGTGTCTTCTTTAATACCATCAGTTGAGATCTTTTTCACAGTTAAGTGAGTACCTGGTCTCTGAGAATCTTCTCTTGACATAGCTCTCTTAGTTTCCACAACTTGTCCATCCACCTTGTGTGGTCTTACATTCATGACATCATCCTCTTCCTCCACATCCAGAGTATGTGGATCTCTTGGTGTTTGGATTTGTCATTTCTACAGAGTCAATGAGTGTTACCAGACCCTTGTTGGTTGTTTCTAATCTCGTCATTGGATGTTTCTAATCTCGTGGTTGGTTGTTTCTAAGCTCAGCCCTTCAATGAAGAGCTTCTGCAGCTGTTCCAGGTCATTGAGAGACTGACGTAGACATGGTGGCAGGGTGATGAAAGCTTTCAGTGATTCAGAAATGCCATACTGTGAATGGCCACAACTGTGCTCTGTGGAAGCAACAAATGGTTAGTGCTTCATCTGGCCAGGGAGGTCAAAGTGGTTCCAGAAACTTTGGTGGTGGTGCCAGTGGGGATGGCTATAATGTATTTGACAGTGGGGGTGGTTACAGGGGAGGCGGCCCTGGTTACTCGGGAGGAAGCAGAGGCTATGAAAGGGTGGACAGGGTTATGGAAACCAGGGCAGTGGCTGTGGCAGGAGTGGCATCTATGACAGTTCTAACAACAGAAGAGGCAGAGGCAAAGGCAGTTTTGGCGTTGGTAGTGGAAGCAATGTTGGAAGTTGGGGAAGCTACAATGATTTTGGCAAATACAACAGTTTTCAAATTTTGAACCAATGAAGGGAGGAAACTTTGGAGGCAGGAACCCTAGCCCTTATGGTAGCAGAGGCCAGTATGTTACTAAACCATGAAACCAAGGTGGCTATGGAGGTTCCAGAAGTAGCAGTAGCTATGGCAGTGGCCGGAGGTTCTACTTACAGTCAGGAAACAAAGCTTAGCAGAAGAGGAGAGCCAGAGAAGTGACAGGGAATCTACAGGTTACAACAGATTTGTGAACTCAGCCAAGCACAGTGGTGGCAGGATCTAGCTGCTACAAAGAAGACATGGTTTACACAATACTCATGTGTATGGGCAAAAGTTCAATGACTGTATTTGTGACTAATTGTATAATAGGTTGTTCTAGTTTCTTTTCTGTGGGAAGTATAAAGCATTTCAACAAAAGACTTTACTGTAAACCTTTTTTCCCATACTGTGGATTGCTAAATGTAATAGTCTGATCATGACACTGAATAAATGTGCCTTAAAAAAGAAATCTAAATCATTTTTCCATATTCATATCTATTATATCCTAAAATATTTAATCATGTTCAATAATGGATGTTTGAAAATATATGCTACAGTAATTTATGTAGTAGTGATTACCTCTAAGATACAAGATATCTTACATTCATTATTTAGTGATACATATCCCTGAGGTTTGAGAGTTAGAGTCATATCTTTCTTATATATATATATGCAATATATATATATATATACATGCATATATATATATATATATATATGCAATCTTCTTTCAATTTTAGGTGAAAATCACTACAAAAGAATAAATAGATGAGCTAGCCCTGTAACCATCAAGTTTTATGTTACTACTAAGTGGAATTCTATGTCATGAAAGCAAATAAAAAACCCTCCTTGGACAGCATGGGTGTCAAGAAACAAGAATGTTCTAAGTGCACTAATTTCTAAGTAAAGTGTTTCAGTAATGCTATTCGTTTATAGTTGGTATTCATACATTGTTTTAAAAATAATATGTAAAATTTACTAGTATCACTTATGTTTGGTGGTTTCAAATATGGGCTACTTTGAATGTCCCTGGCCTATCATAGGGAATAAAGACAATACAATGGACAAGTCACTGTCAGCAAGATTTGAATGTTCTTTCCAAGAGCTACAACCATAATCCAAACAAGAATGAAAACACTCATAGCAAAATTCTCTACACGAAGCATTGTGTGGGACATGGCCAAAATGAGGCACTATTACATATCCTGTGGACCTAGTTCTTTCCCAGGTTTCCAAAATGAACTAATTATGTCAAGAAAAACACCCAAGGTAAATATTACCTTAAGTGTTAAATGTACCTTAAGTGTTGAAAGTTAAGGAGTTTATTAAATTCGGAAACCATTCTCTTCCTTTAAAGCTTTGTTCCTCCTGAGGCTTGATGAGATTTTTTTTCTATCCCCTAAACTAGAGACGTTGTTTGGGTGACCTGACATGACAATATGTCGCCTAACATAACTGCCCTTTCTGTTCTGTACCTGCCAAAGATTACAAGCCTTCCAAGTCTGTCTTAATTTCCTGTTACAGTAGCAAAGACCTGAGATAACTGCTTCAAAATAAAGATTTACGTATTAGTGTTATTGGGCTCAGTCCAGAATGGTTTGATTCCCTTCTGTTGAATTGTTGGTGATATATCATAAAACTTTTTGTGGGGAGACCTTCTACTAGGCAGATCCCCTGTAGCTGAATCATTTCTTCAGCCCCACTATTTCTTTTCCTCAATGGACCTCATTCTTGACTACCAACAGAACACATACACATATGTTCCATGATGCCTCATAACAAATAAATGTTACAGGGTTTTAACATTTTTTTCTTACAGCTAGAGGAGAAACAGATCAGAGCATAGAAAACACCATGGTCTACACACCCAGGAGCAGTTAGCACATTCAAGATTTCAGATATTTTCTGTGTGCTGGCTTGCCTACTTTAAACGTGTAGTGTTCTGGATTAGATTTCTATTCTTGTGGTAGGAAAAGACAAAATCCTACTTTCCAAATTAAGTAGGATACGTCAAGAAAGAAGCAATATTAGAAAATATGTTCTCATAGACTTAATATAGTCATCATTTATTTTCATCTAAATTCCTACAAGGAGGACCTTTATTGTCTGAGCATTATATAAAATATTTCTGGGCAGGACTTTATTTAAATAGTTGGTATGTTTAGGTTGGGAATACAGAATAACTTCTTCTAGAATGCTTGTTTGTTTCATTTTGTTTTTGATTTTCATATGTTAGTGGATTCATCAGAGACATTGCATTAAATGTTTTACTCCATAGTGATTAAAACAGCCCCAAAGAAATGATCAGAGAGGAAAAGTAAGCTTTCCGACTCATGGAAATAACTATGATATAACCTCACTCTGCTTATTAACACACATTCTTCTAAGGACTTTATTGATATAAACTAGCATAGTCTATTTTAAAAGTGCTATGCATTTCTATTTTTCTTCTCATTTTACGTTTAAGAAAACATCAGATGCAAATGTATAGTAAATTTCCCAGGGTCAAAGAGGCAGAAACAACTCCACATAAATCCATGGTTTTACCTGCTTGCCCATAATTAGAACCAACTGTAATGATTTCTCAAAGAATACATTATCACTTGCATTCATCCTTCCGTTTCTTACATTCTTGACTATCCCTCAGTGTTGTCTCAGTGATTATGATTAGATGTGTGCCTATGCTCTGGTATTCAGTTGTGTCTCTGCTACATGTACTAAGCTTCCTCCTGTCAAATATAACTGTTATTTACATTAAGGATGAGTAAAATATTTGTAAGTAATTTTTTAAAGTATCATGCTTCTGAAAAAATTTGAAAACCACTAGAGGGTTTCATTCCATTAAAATAATCACAGAAGTTAAAAGTAGAAAAAGTTGTATGTCCTGCTTCATGAGCTAGGATCCTCCTAAAACTGCACTTTTATTTGAACCTATAAACTTTAAAAGATACTTAGTTCAACCAAACTTTCTGGCTGTTACAAAATGGAATTCTCAACCCTTGAATTGCAATCTTGGAAGATAACAGGCTCTCTCCGTGTGCCTTGTACTGTGATTGATTTTCAGATGTTCTTCAGCAATCTGCTTGCAACATAATTGAAAAAAAAAGAAATCCTCCATTCCGTCGGACTCTGAAAGGAACAAACATAGAGGAAGGGTTTGCTTTCTCCCAGTTAGACCAAATCTAAATGCATCCAACCGCTGTTGTGAGCAAGAGGACAGGAGCAAACATAGAAGCCTCGCCCCAGTGGAGAATAAAGAATTTACTTTTATGTTGTGCCTAATATACCAGAACTGAGGTTTTCAATAACAAATGCTTTGTTAAAATACTCAGAGTCTTTTATATGGTTGAATTTCATTTTCTAGAATCCTTGGATGAATGTCAATAAGATTGCCTACCCACTATCACAAACACAGAATGTGCATATTGCTACTATGTACTATAAAACAATTTTTTTTAGGAAGTAGACTACTCTAAACTAATAAATAACCATGAAAGGACATGGGTTCTGATATGAAAATTGGTTACACAAAGTAATCCATGTTCACAAAAAAAAATCATTGAAATATTTTAAATCTTTTGTTTTCCTAAAACTATAGGACAGAAACTTAGGCCAATAGAAATGATCAGAAGAAAATTCAGTGTGGCAAACTGTGCTTAAAAGAATAATCAACATTTGGATTGGGCATATCACAACATCTTAGAAAGCCAGATATTGGAAGGATTATGAATTCAACAATCGTAATTGATATTTCTATTGTGCATCAAAATTTTGCATCTTAGGCAAGGATAGTCATCTTCAGAAGAAATGCAAAATTATCAATACTGTATAAGTAAATGCAGATCACATATATTCTATGTATTTTATGGTTTTCATTGTAAAGTAAAAAAACTATATGAAGCAATCATATATCATTGCAATAAATTTGACAAGTCACATTTATTTTATAACCCTATGGAAATATTGAAGTCCAGGAGAAAGTCAAAGAAAAGAGATGTAGGGGAAAGAATATTATATCACATAGCTGAGTCATATAACACTAGGATTCCAGCATTGGGAAATCAAAGTAAAAAACATCCTTTCAAATTTATTAGCTGTGACATAGCTGATACAACTATTTATACCAACTAAGTGTCTAGGAAGGTATAATACAGGAATACTACCTTAAAAGAGCCCATAAGTATCTGAGATCTGAGAGATGGCTTAGTAACCTTGATGTTAAGTCAAGAAGAGGAGGAGGAAATTCTACTTTTAGTATATATGTGCATCTGTAGAAATAATTCTATTGGCTATACACAGATATTAATTATTGTTCCGGGTGTCATGTTAACCTGTCTCAATTTCCAATTTGGATAAAGAAAATGTTTATATCTTCATTTGTACCTCTACTCTTTCACATTAATAAAAATTATTTAATACAGTTATGGTCAAATACATATAGGACATCAATTCTGAGCCCAGAGCAGGTGTGTCTCGTCATATGGGGACAGTCAAGCTGGATCATGGCTTTTCCTGGTATCATCATATGAGGTGGCATAATGAGCTACTCGGTAGCTTTGAATGGTTCATAGTTTCATAAAAGCCATCTGCTATGACTTCATCTTTACACCCACTCAACAAACAAACAAACTCAAGTAAAAGCTTCTACAAGGCTGATTGACAGATAAATCCTTCATGAATGTGGTAAGCTTAATTCAGATCCAAAGCCAAATCATCCTGGTCTATCTTGAAATTCCTCAACTCTTGACAGTTACTCTTTGCTTACTTTTATGATCTATTATTCTTTTGACTCTCAGGTAAGTCATTTTAGCATGCATCACCAAATAGTTCACTGCCTCTCACCAAGAAAAAAAGCGAAGAATGCCATAAAATAGTATCTGAGAACTAGACCAGAGAATTCTCCACTTTTCTGTAATCCATCTATGGGAGAGTTCATTAATTTATTTGCAAATGGCTTTTAAATTTTCTCTTGTTAGAAAATAGAAGCTCTGCGAAACCGTTTTCACATCAGTTGGGGAAAGCTCACTGCTTTTCAAAGCCTTGCTTAGTCTCAGTTGTTTTAAAAATAAGTGATCTATAATTCACTTAGGATAAGAGAGATGCTTTGAATTGCGAACAGTTACCCAATTCTCTGCCAGCGGAACAGGTCATAATTCTTATTTACAAAATTCACATAATTCTTTCCAAATATTTTGCTTGTTTCTATTTTCTTTTGGATATAAAAGATGTAGAACCTAGGTGCCTTTCAAGATGTGATGTGGGAAAATCTGTTTGTCAGACTTATTTCTCAATGGTTCTTTTGAAGCATCTACTGGAGACTTAATGACAGAACTAACAGTGTTGCTATGGGCAACTCAAAGAAATCAGTTCCATTGTATATGAAACAGTGTTTCCCCTTAAAAGGTCCGTCAAAATGACTTACAATGTAGCTGTGTCCAACAAATAGTGACCAACCAACAGCTGGGCTCCCAGTCTCAGATTTCGGCCAAAGCACTCTGCCTGCCAGCTCCTCATTGATAATTAGAAATACAATTTTAAATTAGACTACTGCGTACAAATATGAAGACTTTGTTTCTCAGAGCAGGCAGGGGTGGGAAGCAGACACCTTACAGGGATAAGTAGAAGAAATAAGCTATTTTATTTGTCTAAGTTTGCATGATAGGTAGTTAGAAGAGCTGAGAGAGAACCAGGCCCTCTAGCTGAGACATGTATCACCAGTGCTCAAGGAAGGGGGGCATTTGTAGCAACAGAATTAAAATGCATCAATTTGTATTCTAAAGCTCTTCGAAGTACCTGAGGGTCTGAATTTCCATATATGCTTAAGTTTAATTTTAGAGTAAGCCTTCTATTTTTACTATAATTATATGGCATCAAAATCCATCTGGAATTGAACTGATTGCAGGAAGTGAAGGCATAGGAAGCCTAGGACTTCATGCCCCTGCAATACCCCTGCTATCTATCATGCCACATCTCCATTTCTTTCTTTTTTTTTTGGTTCTTTTTTTTCGGAGCTGGGGACTGAACCCAGGGCCTTGCGCTTCCTAGGCAAGCGCTCTACCACTGAGCTAAATCCCCAACCCCACATCTCCATTTCTACAATAGCTGTAGCTAAATTAATAATAAGCCGATATGAAATCTGTAAACTGATGACCATTGAACATGTTTATAACGAATGGCAAACAGGAAGCTCTTTGTCAAAGTCTTCTAACAGGAAGTGCATACCTGGGTTCCTGGTCTGCATGCTGCTTCTTAATGGAGCAGGGGAAATTGGAGTTTCTTCCCCAAGCTCTCACACTGCTGTCTGTTCTGGCTTCCCTGGGACAGAGGCTTCTCTTTTGGAATTAGAGGTAGAGTTGCTGTGCCATTTGTTTACTTCCAGAAAACTGTGATCAAAAGCCCCTAACATAAGCTCAAAGGATAGCTTAGTGGAGTCAACATCTGGTAGATAATACTTAAATTCCTTACAATCCTACTTTTACTCCCTACTAGGATAAAATCAATCTTCACTTTAGTGGGAAAAACGAAATAAACAATAACTTTCTTGCTGTGAGTTTAAGTCTGCAGTTTTGAAAACTAATTCCTGCTTGTTTTTCAAGGAGACGACTGTAGCTTTTGTAGTGATTTGTATCTTCAGACAAAACGAGTACATAATAGAGACTTTTCACGATGACTCTCAGTATTAATTCGAGAACAGAGTTTACTGTTCTTTTTTTCTTAGTTTTTCTTTCTCTGTTTGTCTCCCTGTCTGTCGCAGTCTGTCTGTCTCTCTGCTTGTCTGCTTGTCTGTTTTTCTCTCTCTCTTTAGGAGAGAGCGAGAGCGAGAGCGAGAGCGAGAGCGAGAGAGAGAGAGAGAGAGAGAGAGAGAGAGAGAGAGAGAGAGAGAGAGAGAGAGAGACAGAGACAGAGACAGAGACAGAGAGACAGAGACAGAGAGACAGAGAGAGTGTGTGTGTGTGTGTATGGTGCCTGTGTGCCCGTAGTGGCCAAAAGAATATATTAGGTCACCTGCAATTAGAATCACAGTCAACTGTGAGCTTCACATTCTGGGTACTCACGCTAATCTCAACTCCTCTGGAAGAACAATACTTTGAACCACTGAGCCATCTCTCCAATACTTAAAAAGATTTTCTTAATAAGGTGCAGGTTTATGAAAATAATGACATTAACTGTAAAAGTAAAGTATAATTCATCCCTGAGCATGGATTATACATAAAATAATCTTTAAGGTTATATATGGTGAATATAAATATTAATACAATTTTTATTTCATATGGATATTTTTATAATTAAGTGGTGTAAAATAAATTGTCTTTGAAATCGAATCTTTCAAAACTAAACTTTCCAACTTTAAATGAATGTAGGTGGGTAGAAATTATCTTCATGGTGATTCTCCATCATAGAGTGACTATGATAATTCTGGACAAACATTGATATAGGCATGGAATATCTGCATAATAGGCTGTTGCATTTATTCTAATTGAATAGAGGCACAATAATTAAGGAAATGACAATTATGATTTTCTATTAAAATTATTCATCATTAAGAAGTTTTAATCAGGTAGATAATAATACAGCTCTGTATGTATGAAAATGTCCTGGATTTAATCAAAAATAAAATAACATAAAGATTGGACTAAAAACATATACGATTTTAGAAGTATATATTCTGAAACTCGTGTTCCAAAGAGACATTAAAGCAAATGCACTTAAGCTACAGCTGTTGAAATTAACGTAATATAAATGGTAAGTGATGGGTAAAATTCTTCAAAGTAGTAGATTCTCTTGTTATATCATTAACTCATTCTCCCCCAGTAGTTCATTAGGCTCCAAGTATGTAACATGTTTCCCCTCCTCTTGATTGAGCCTTATGTCCACTAAGACAACTCTTGGGTATCAGCAACACAAGGGGGCCACTATTGCATCTTTCTTAATATCTTGTCAAGGTAGTCATTATTGTGGTCCATATGTGTCTATCTGAGAGAAAATTGCTTCCCTCCCTATAGCCTCATATTGATGGCTATAAGACAAAAGAAGCCTGTCAGGTTACATCTAGCTCTAATCATCTAAGTTATGATTTGTAAGCGTACAGTGCATTTAGCAATAGGAACTTACCTTCAACTTGTGAGATGCAGCAACACTCTGTAGTATTTTAGAAATCACATGGTCTACCCTGGGTGACTACTGAAAAGAAGGTTTCTTATGCTTGTTAATAGATTTTTATTATTCTATGGTTCATATGGTGACCATTGTTATCTAAAATGTCATAACATCATTTAAAGTATATTTATATGTATAAGCATTCACTTATAAGTATCATGATGATTTTTAGCTATCACCTTTTATCCAAGAAGCTTCTCTCTACAGCAAATTGAGACTATTACAGAAATGTATAACTAGACACATTACAAAGATAAGTAGATTCTGGTGCTCTTAGTTCCAATAGGCCCATCTATGTCACCACTCTTACATCTATGGTTCAGGGATCCTCACAGAAGATTGGGGCAGAAAATTTGTAAGAGTCAGGATAGCAGAAAGTGTGGCATATGACTTAGAAAGAGTTGGATAAGAAGACCTGATAGTTATATTATCCATAAACTTGTTCAAACAGAAGTGATAAAACCTCAGGAGCTCCCTTCCCTAGACAAAGAACGGTAGGAAACTCCAGGAGTGCTGAGAGGGGAAGAATTATGCTCTCCAAGGAGGCACCTCCCTAACTTGTTATTCAGTACAAAGTGCTCAGCCCTGAAATTCAAATCATATATACACAAACGTAAAAGAAAAGAGAACCAGAAGGTTGTATTTATATGAGAATGTGTAACAGTGATAAAAAGAGGATATCAATTTGAGGATGGAAGGGACAGGTGGATTTAGGAAGGGATATGGGATTAAAATGTTGAAAGTTAGGAAGTATTACATTATATTTTTAATTAAAATGCAAAAATATTTAGCATTATATATAGGCTTAAGATATTTTTAATATAATGCTAACAGCTATCAAAGATTATGAAAGTAGAGATTATCAGTAAAACCATATAAACTAAAAATTAAAGATTAAAAATAATTTGAACAATTACAACAATGTCTCAAATGAAAAATGCTGCATCCACTAAATGAAATATGCAATCAAGGAGAATAGACATTAGTAACATGAAAAAGAAGATGCAGAGAAAAGCTACAAGAATAAATATTGACCACATTTTGTGAAGTATGAAACAAGTGGATAATAATGTCTTAAAAATCTGTACATGGCATCAAACATGCCAGTAAGCATATAATTGGCATTTTAGAAAATGAGAGAAAACAATGTTTAGGAAAAATACTGGGGAAAGTAATGCCTAAAACACCTTATATTTCATTAAAAATACACTGACTTGTATTTCTAGGTGTAACAGTATCAAGGTAGATAGATTCAAGGCAATCAACTACTACACAGAGAAATAGCAAATCTATATAAGCCAAAAGCAAAGAAATAATAATTAGATGCAGCAACAAATGCAATATCACTTTCAGGATTCAGTAGTGAGGAAGTCCAAAATTATGCAATTATACTCTAAAAGATAATTTATGAGCCAGTACTTCATGCATATCCAAATAATCTTAAATAAAATAATTAAAATAATCTTAAAATAAAGATGAAGATTGATACTATTAGAAATAAAGAAATTAACAAAGTATCTGGACTTGTGTCAAGTGCAACTACATTAGGAGAAACAATAAATGATACTAGGAAGAACAAAAATGATATGAATTTGTCGTTGGAGTTATAATACATTCAGAAAAACACAGTCAAGCAGTTTCTGAGATTTCTCATTTATTAGAACTATGTTATTTTAGGGAGATGAGATGTGATGTGTAACATCCAGAGCAGCTAATCAGAAAATATAAAGAACATAAAGATAGATTATTTCTCTGCTACCAGTGAAATAAGTCAATTAGATTATATTAGATTATAATCGAATCAAGATTAGATTATATTAAAGGCAGGTTTATTCCAAAGCTGTACTTGGGTTGGTGAGTTCACTGGCTTCAAGGACCAAGGCTAGAGAAGTCTCCATAGGGAAGAGGAGGAGGGTAAGGGAGGGAGAGAGAAACAAAGAATAGGGTAAGCATGTAGAGAGAGAAAAGGAGAGGAAAATTTAAAAAAAAAGAAATGTCTAGATTATATAGGGAGGAATTTTTTGGCAAAGGGCAGCACAGACCTTGGGCTGGAAAGGTCAGGGATGAGCCAGGGTACGAGAGGTAAGGACAGAGGGATAGTAAGAGAACCTGTAAACCAAGTCTTCGGTATGTAAAATATGCACTTCAGTCACTTGCCCCAGGTCCAAACCAAATAATTAATAAAACAAATAAAAAGGTAGAGTAATAAAATAATTTGTTATACCAGAACTACAGAAAGAAACAGCAAGTCTAGGTTGTCAATAATAAGGTTAAATGTGAAGTTAATAAAATATAAATATAAGGGAGTGATTAGCCTATACAAAGACAAATAGTGTCAGATTTGTTTAAAACACAAATGAACATATAGGTTTACAATTCAGAAACAATCATGACACAAAGGAAAGAAATACTACAAAAGAATTTTATGCCATGCAAGTAATAACGAAGCAAAAGGGAGAACAGTTATGAATATATGAGTGAAATCAGTTAGTTGTCTGTCAAAGCATCTATTGCAATAGTACCATTATATTATAAGAATTCCTTTTATTTATCCGACAGCAATGGAAAATGGATTAGAGTTTACAATGACAAGAATGTAAGATTTGACAAGGGAAAACTACAATTTTTTGCTGAGTCCAGCGTGACCTTGGCAGGGACAGAATGACATAATTCCTGCCCTGGTGACAGGGCCAGTACACATGGGCTTTCATGAGTGTCAATGGATACCATGGGCATAAGGCTTGTTTGTACAACATTGTACATATTTTACATTCCTTCTTTAAGGAATGTCCTCCTTGTGAACGTTATTGACTACATGATAATCAGATATAGCACTTGTCCAGGAGGCTGAGGTTTGACTAAACTCTTAGCAAAATGAAAAATGCTGGGACTTTCAGGACAACTCTTAAGGCTGTAGAAAAGAACCATAAAAACAGAAGTTCAAAAATATACAATTTTAAACTATGCAAAAAAATAAAGATGCAGTATGAGGAATGTTAGAGGCATCATAAATCTCTCAAAACAAAGGCAGCTGAATTTATGAATCAGCCTGTCAGAAAGAGTCAAAGACAGACAGATACAATAGCACACAAATTCTTGAGTTCAGGATCAGCCTGGAACAGAGCAAGGTTAGGCCCAGGTGTGATAGAAATGGCAAGTTCAGGACAAGGTACCCGCCAGCTAGCTTAACAGAGGTAGGCAGATCTTAGAATTCTTTTACAAAGCTAAAAGAAGATCTGTGCTTGCTGTTTTCTAAGAATTAAGGACTCACTTTCATAGGATAATCAAAAAAGAACTTGAAATAAATGAGTGAATTGATATGTAAATAAAAACTGGGCTTTTGGTCTGCATGAGATGAACTAGCAGAAAGAGATGAGCTTTCTAGAGATCTCTGGAAAATGAAAACAGCTCTTAAAGAATTTTTTTTTCCTAACAAGATTTCTGATTTGGTTGATCCAATAATTTTTTATAGCAACTTTTCTGACTTTGGTGAGAAAACCAATGAACTATCTAGATATCTTTTAGAATTTTTACTACCAGAGAGAGCTCTCCCAACTGGAAAGTTTTTGCAATAGAAAGAAAAGCTGTCTAAAAGAGTGTAGAACACACACACACACACACACACACACACACACACACACACACACACACACACACAAAGAGAGAGAGAGACAGAGACAGAGAGACAGAGAGAATGCAGTCTGGAAAGCTATCACAACAGAACCTAGGCTAACAGAACCTAGGCTGCCAGCTTGGACCCACAGTTTGACTGGGTCCTTTGTTTTACAGCTAGCTCCAAGACACCCTTTCCTCAGAATCACTCTCTAATCCAAGGTCCTTGTAATTACTATTATTTGGATTTCAATATTATGATCAACACAAATGATAAAATACCTAGTCATAGAAAACGGAGAGGATTTAAACCACACTGTTAATTGTTCAAATACACTACATACGGTCCAAATATAGGTGAAAATACATTGTATTTAAGAGCCCTTGTGGCACCCAAAATTCAATTCAAATAAGGTTCTAGATCAATAGAATAAAGAATATAATTACATGACAATTCTATAGGCTTTAGAAAACTAAAGCCTGCTTACTTACACTTTCATGTACTCAAATACTGGGCTGAATAATATAAAGGTGAGTTTTCTAAATGAAATTGGTTCCACTGCAAAGATCCTCATTCTTTCCATTGACACTGATTGTACCAGAAAAACCTAATCAATGTAATCTGACAGGAAATATTAGTAAACTGCATGTATATAGTTTTTCACATATTGGAAAGAGCTGTTTCGTCACAGAAATATTTTTTTTATAATCTAAGTATTCTACAGAAATTACTAAAACTAACAAACACGATGAGGTAGTTTTTGGATAGTAAATCAGTATAAAAATATTAACTATAGCCTTTCAGTCTCCATCTCTGCCCAGAACTAGGGCTATACAGCCCTTGGAAACAAAACCTGCCTCTAGAAAACTAGTCTGCCAGGAGCGCTCTCCCTCCTAAGCCCACAGGTAGGATCCCAATTTCTCTCTACTGATTGTCCAAAGAAATACACTCCAGGAGCACACAGGCCACAGGAGTCACAAGGTAGCCTAGGAAAGGCCCCTTCCAGTCTCATTCTGGCTCCTTTCAGTCACACAGCTCTTGCACCCAACACATACCCTAAGAGAGCTGGCCTCCCAGGAGTGCTCTCACTCTTAAGATCAAAGGCTCACAGTATCATGGGATCACAAGTTCAAAGGAGGGACACACTCTCCTAAGAGACAGCAAGACCAACTAATATAAGAGATAACCAGATGCCAAGAGGCAGGCACAAGAACGTAAGCAACAAAAACCAAGACTACTTGGCATCATAAGAACCCAGTTCTCCCACCACAGCAAATACTGGATATCTCAACTCACCAGAAAAGCAAGATTTCTATTTAAAATCACATCTTATAATGATAATAGAGGACTTTAAGAAGGACATAAATAACTCCCTTCAAGAAATACAGAACAACACAAGCGAACAAGTAGAAGCCCTTAAAGAAGAAACACAAAAAATACCTTAAAGAATTACAGAAGAACACAACCAAAAATATAAAGGAATTGATCGAAACCATTCAGGATCTAAAAATGGAAATAGAAACAATAAAGAAATCACAAAGGGAGACAACCCGGGAAATAAAAATCCTAGGAAAAAGATCAGGAGTCATACATCCAAGCATCACCAACAGAATACAAGAGATGGAAGAGAGACTCTCAGGGGCAGAAGATACCAGAGAAAATATTGACACAATAGTCAAAGAAAATGCAAAACATAAAAAAGGTCCTAAGGAAATCCAGGACACACTGAGAAGACCAAACCTAAGAATAATAGGTACAGAAGAGAGTGAAGATTCCCAACTTAAAGAGTGAGTAAATATCTTCAAAAACTTATAGAAGAAAACTTCCCCAAACTAAAGAAAGGGATGCCCATGAATATTCAAGAGGCTTACAATACTCCAAACAGATCGAAACAGAAAAGAAATTCCTCCTGTCACATAATAGTCAAAACAACAAATATACAAAATGAAGAATATTTAAAGCAATGAGGGAAAAAGGACAAGTACAATACAGGTAGACCTATCTGAATTATACCAGATTTCTCAATAGAGACTATGAAAGCTAGAAGATTCTGGACAGATGCCATGCAAACCCCAACAGAACACAAATGTCAGCCTAAGTTACTTTATCCAGCAAAACTCTCAATTATCATAGATGGAGAAACCAAGATATTCCATGACAAAACCAAATTTACTGAATAACTTTCCCCAAATCCAGTCCTACAAAGGAAAATGAATGGTATATTCCAGCATGTGGACAGAAACTATATCCTAGGAAAAGCAAGAAAGCAATCATCTTGAAACAAACCCAAAAGAAGAGAGACACACAAACATAATTGCACCTCTAACAACAAAATAACAGGAAAGAATACTCACTATTCCTTGTTATCTCTTATCATCAATGAACTCAATTACCCAATAAAATGACATAGACTAACAGACTGGATATGTAAACAGGACCGAGCAATTTGCTGCATACGGTAAATGCATGGCAGTGACAAAGACAGACACTACTTAAGAGAAAACGACTGGAAAAAAATTTTTCCAATCAAGTGGTCCCAAGAAACAAGCTGGAGTAGCCATTGTAATATCAAATAAAATAGACTTTCAATCAAAAGTTATTAAAAAAAACATAAGGAAGGAAACCATATACATCAAAAAACAAAAACAAAACAAAACAACCCCCCCAAAAAAAGATAAACTCTCAATTCTGAACATCTATGATCAAAATTCAAGATATACAAAACCATAGCCAGACTAATAAGAGGGCCCAGAAAAAAATATCAAAATTATCAAAATTAGAAAAGAAAAGGAAGACATAACAACAGAAACTGAGGAAATTCAGAAAATTATTAGATTCTACTACGAAAGCATATACTGAACAAAACTGAAAAATCTGGAGGAAACGAACAATTTTCTAGACAGATACCAGGTACCAAAGTTAAATCAGGATCGGATAAACCATCAAAAGAAGCAAATTATTAAATAGAAGCAATTATTAAAAGTCTCCCAACCAATAAAATCTTAGGACCATATGGGTTTAGTGCAGAATTCTATCAGATCTTCAAAAAGATCTAATACTAATACTCTTCAAACTCTTCTCCAAAATAGTAACAGAAGGAAACACTACCCAATTCGTTCTTTGAAGCCACAATTAGACTTATAGCTAAACCACACAAAGACCCTACAAAGAAGGAGCACTTCATACCAATTTCTCTCACGAATATCAATGCGAAAATACTCAATAAAATTCTCACAAATGGAATCCAAGAACACATCAAAATGATCATTCACCATGATCAAGTAAACTTCATCCCAGGGATGCAATAAAGGTTCAATATGCAGAAACCCATCAATATAATCCACTATATATACAAACTCAAGGAAAAAGAACCACACAATCATTTCAGTAGATGTTGAAAAAGCATTTGACAAAATTCAACACCCCTTCATGACAAAAGTCTTGGAGAGAACAGTAATTCAAGTCCCATACCTAAACATAGTAAAATCAATATACTGCAAACCAGTAGTCAGCGTCAAACTAAGTGGAAAGAAACTTGAAGCAATCCAACTAAAATCAGGGACTAGACAAGGCTGCCCACTCTCTCCTTATTTAATTTAATACTTGAAGTCATAGCCAGAGCAATCAGACACCAAAAAGAGGTCAAATGGATAGAAATTGGAAGAAGAAGTCAAAATATCACTATCTGCAGATAATATAATAGTGTACTTAGCTGACCCCAAATATCCCACCAGAAAACTCCTGCAGCTGATAAACAACTTCAAAAAAATGGATGGATATAAAGTTAACTCAAACAAATCTTCCCAAAGGATAAACAGGCTGAAAAGAAATTAGGGAAATGACATCCTTCACAATAGTCCCAAGTAACATAAAATATCTTCATGTGACTCTAACCAAGTAAGGGGAAAAGATCTGTACATAAAATATCCAAGAAAAATATTTAAAAAAGAAAATACAAAAAATAGCAATTTAAAGAAAAAATAGCTATATTTTGTTTTAATAACCATGACAAATAAGAAAAAAAATGGACACAATTCCTTTTGATTTCATAAGAAATAATAAAATAGTGATATATAATTTTAAAAGAAACGCAAAACTTCTATGATGATAATTGCTATTTTAATCTAAAAAGAATGAAAGTGATTAATGTAAATATTAAACTGTAATTTTAGATTGATTAATTTCATATCGTTATTGAATCATTTCTGTTTGACTCTGCGAAGTTAAATAGGCATCAGGATATTAGAAACTTAAAATCTTCAAATGTATGTGATAATTTGACCTATCTAAAGAAATCTGATCTTTACTTAAGAAATTAATAAAGTAAAGTAGTGTAGCATTCTCCTCTGCTCTCCAATACCATTTTCAAAGTAAGCACACTTACTTGTGCCTTGCAAAGAGTGAACCTAACTTAAATGTTGTTATCATATAATATCTGATAGTTAACATGCTACCATATGGATCCCCAAGGTTTATTTTGTACATTTAAAACAAAGCAACAATAAACCACATATTGAATGATTTCATTTGTATCAAGTGTCTAGATAATACAAACCCAAATCAATAAATAAATCAGATAAATTGATTATTGTATAAGGTAATGTTTATAAAGTTGAGATCAATAGTAAATGAATTAATGACTCTTATTGTTTGAAAACCTCCAATATTGACCAATGTTGACAAATCAGAGCATAGTAAACCCCCAAATATTCAATATTATATTACTTATAAATCATCTTAGTAAACAAAAGAATATGAAACATTAGAAAAGACTAGGATGATGAGTAAGAACTGAACCACTGTCTCACTGTCTACATGTGCATCCAAGCTTCTCTCAGGATGATACATCCCCGATAATTACTAGTCAGATAAAATGACTGTGATGTGTGGATGAAAATGTGCAGAGAACCATGGTATGCAGCTTCCACAGCAGATTATTTTGCCAGCATGAAACACCAGCAGAGTCAATTTCTAACCCGATTTCACAAACTATAAATTTTTAAGAAGTTGAAAGGAAGTTCTAAATTTTTTGAGTAATATTAAACATTTACAGCCATGGCTATCTTAATCCTCCAGGAACACTCTGCTGAAAACTCGTGTAGGGACTTCATATTTTCCACCATCACACCATGATTCCATAGCTTCTAAAAATCCAAATGAATGATGAATGAATCTCACCAGTGTTCTTCATTGCTGTTCAGTCTTTCAGCTTGATGGGACTCTAAACAGTAATGAAACAAGGATATTTCCCTCAGTTTTAAGTACACAACTATTAGGACTTTCTCTCAATGACCTGTTTTGGTTTTGTTTATTTGTTTCTTTTTGAAAACCCTAAATGAAATAAATATCATTTATAGCATTTTGGTCTTTTTTCTTTGCTTCTAAAAGACCATTGAGCATTGAGACCCACAGATATCTATATTCCATATATAGATACATTATGTACTACATATAGTGTAATATATTACAAACTACAATATTTGTATATTGTGTTATAGTATTGTGGTGATAGCATGAAAATATACCCAATAGACTCAGATGTTGAATGTTAAAATGAAGATTTCTAAACTCAGTCAGAGCACTATGCACTTTAAGTAAGCTATTTGGATTTATTCAAATTGCTTTTGAAAAATTTGTTCTTCAATAAAGGCTATATTGCATCCTGAAACACTTTAATATAATGTTTTCACCAACTTCCTTTAATTTGCATTTCAATATCTAAAATTCTCAGTTTGAATAGCAATGTAGATTTTCAAGTACAAGCATGAAGATCTTAGACTCACAAAGGAAAATAAAGATTCTGAAAAACAAAAAGCTCCATGTATTGATTAATCTTAAGAGAAAGCTTCTTTACCAGAGTCATCAGCTGCCTCAAATATGCCCTCTGGTCAATGCTGGTTTAGGAGACCATGCCATGGTCATTCATGGCAATGTGAGAGAAGGAAGTCTTTGATTGTTATCTGCAATTTCTGTGAGTTTTTTTTTCTATTGGCATGAATACATTTTACTATTTGAAAATGTAAGTCCAAGACATTAGGATGATTGTTCTTTCATAATTAAATTGCCTTGACATGGAGTGGTATGCACAGGTTCTGGTGTTTTGTTACTCATGAAGATCATGAAGATTTCTCATTTGTCTAAGACCTTATGGATTCACAAGTATGGGAAAATTGTTTTCTGCTCACATTCCATTTAAGAATCTCTCTGCTTGATATGCAACTGCATACAACACTAGATGTAGAAGAACCAAAATGTCTGCTTAAACTGCGAATATGGTAAGTTGCAAGAATGAGGAGTATGGATGGCCTAGGCCTCACAGGATAAAATAAGATAAACACACATCCTAACACACACGTATATGTGCAAACACACACACACTCAAATACCATGAGGATCATCTCAAAAACAGATAAACCACAAGAGGAACAATGGTGTAATTAACACCACAACCAATAGATTGGGGTTCTGAAAGCCAATGAGGCAGGGCGTACTCCTAGTGATAGAGCCCTAGAGTTGAAAGACTGGGTATTGAGGTCTGATGGAAGAACAATTTGGATGTCTTCGAAATAGGAAGGAGATAATTCAGCTGTCCTCTTTTTCTACTTTTGGTCCTTGATGACCACACACATTGAGACAGCAATTATTTTTGTTCCATCTATGACTCCATTGCCAGTTATGTCTGCGAGCATCCACACAATTCAAATATACAGTCCGAAGTAGTACTTTCCCAGGCTAGCTGACCATTCACTTAATCCACTCAATTTAACACATGGAATTAACAACTGAATCAGGCTAGCTTGGAGGAAGCGATCAGTTCCTATGGTGGGTGTCTTGCTTCAGAGTTGCTGATTTGCATGTTCATCTTCAACTTCAACTGTTTGCATTTATTTATTTTTATTTATACGAATTTTTAAACTGCTTGCATATATGTGAACTGCATGTGTGCCTGATGCCACTCAGGAAAGGGTGTCAGGTCTACTAGAACCAGAGTTACAGGTGGCTGTGATTCACTATGTGGGTGCCACAAACTGACGTCATATCCTTTACAAAGATAATAACTGCTCTTAACTGCTAAGTTATCCCTCCAGTTTCGGGTTTTATTTATTTTGAGAATTTTATACAGCGTTGTTTGATTATACTAATCTATATCCCAACTCTTCTAGATACACCCTGACTTTGCTCCCAGCTTTGTGTCTTCTTTTCTTTCTTTCGTTATCTCTTTCTTTCTTTTTTCTTTATATTTTTATTTGTGGTGTTCACTTTGACTATTGAAAAATTAAAGCATACAGGGCCATATTCAGAGTTATGATTAATCTACTAGCTTATATTTAAATAAATCACAGGGCTTCATACCTACTTCCCCCTTCCATGCCTGGATATTGTCTGCCTTAGTCTAGCATAGGTCTTGTGCATGACAGCACAGCCACTCTGAGTTCATATGAGCAATTGTCCTACCATGTTGAGAATACATTTTAAATACACTACCTAGGGCTCTCTGAATCTTCCACTTCTCTCCTCCTAAGTGGTCCTTGAGCCATGGAATGAGAGGATGTTGAGTTGTATTTCTTAAGAGACATTTGTATAGATCATTAAATATGGTAAAACCTTAATAATGATACATTGATTTTCAATGAATGTTTTTTCTTTATTTTTAAACACTTTATATTCTAAGAAAACTTTGTGAATGTTTTTAGGATACTTAATAAAGACTTGTATTAAATATTTACTCAGTTTCAAGTTTTATTTATATTTAAATAAAACTTTCACTTTCAAAGTATATACTTTCAAGTTATATTAATGTATTTGACACCAAAAATATGAAATGTATTCTTTGAAAACAAACTATACCCGAGGAAATGAGGGAATTTTAAAAATAATTTAGGTCTACTCGGAAGGTATAAATTCCCCTTTACTGCTTTGCTTCTATTTTGAGTTTTAGTGATTTGGGGGCTAATTTGCTTAATGATGATGGATACAATGATGTTTTATATTTATTTCATCTCAAAATAATTCAGTTATAAAATTATAAATGTCTATTCTTTTTTCAGCACTGCTTCTTTCTTCTTATTTTCATTTTGAGATATATAATTAAATCACAACATTTTTCTCTCAACTCCTCCACAATCTCCCATATACCCTTCCACTGCTCTACAAAGTGTTCAGTCTTCTTCAGGGATGTGGCAGCTCAGAGGCTTCTTGTTCTCCATTGTATTTCTTTACACACATGCATAGTCAGGCAGCACTAAGCGTATTCAGTGTATTATAAAAAAAGAATACCTCATGAAGTTTGAGGGAAACATAACAGAGTGGATAAATGAAAAATTGAAGGGTAGGTGATCAAAGCACATTATAAGTTTTATGAAATTATCTTGGGCAAGTGAAAAGTTACCACATGCAAAATAAATAGGAGTTCAAAATGTCCTACTGTAGATGAAATAGTATCAGGCCACCAATATTCATGCTCTTTCTGCACTATGGCAAGTTCTAAAGATGTGGCCATTTAGGTTTGGTGACATTCTCAGTTATCTTGGTGTCTGTTGGATAATAGGATTTATTTTACCAGGCAGTAGATGTGGAACATTGTGTTTCATTCATGGAAAATTTATAGGACGGTGATATATCTACTGTACTTTCTCTGAATCATTGCTAAGAAAGAATATAAAGAGAGCAGAGCAGGGATTGAAAAAAAGTGCCCATCAACTAAGAATGAGCTGATGCCACACACGAGTAAGAAACAGTAACTGTTCTCTCTCTTGTTCAGCTGCTATGATTTCTAGAATTATTTATAGTAGCTATCAACAGATAACAGATTTTTTTCTCATCTTGGACTCTAGCTACAGATTCTTCTTAGAAACTATTGAAATAATTTTGAGTCAGAGTAGTCAGAATTTAAAGAGCTTGGCTTTTTGCTTTGTCTGATTTGTGTTTTGTAGGATTTTTCTGAGGCTAAAGCAGCATGTATCTAACAAGACAAATGCTATTATGAGGAATCTTGAGTTATGTAAGGTTAGACACAGTATAAATTAGGATACTCAAATGATGAACAGTAAAAAGGTCAATTTTATGAGCAAGAAGTATAAAACAATAACTCTAAATGGTAAATCCTGAAAACATATATATAAGTAACATTATATGGATTGGACAGAATATATATAAGAATACACACACACACACACATACACACACACACACACACACACACACACACAGTCTATTAGTAAAAGAGGAGAGCATGAATTTGAAAGCACTGCTAAGTATGTCAAGAATTTTATAGGGTGGTTCTTAATTGTAGTCTAATAGTGACGTGTTACTTCTATAACATCCATATCATTGTTGGAAACATAGTCATACATGGCTAGGCCAATCATTTCTAAAAACTCACAGAGTTTACAGCTGGATAAAACTGTTATTATTTTCCTCCAGTATTATGGATAGCAGCTTTTATCACTATGAAAGCTAGTGATGACGTAACTATATTCACGTTCAGCAGTTCTATGAAGCAGTTAAATGCAATGACAAGAGGTTAACATATTTGTGGGATGTGGCTTCTATGAAAAGCTACTGGTTAAAACTATCAAAGAAGTAACTCACACCTGGGACTAGGCATTTCATTGACCATTCCATGGTATCTGGAGGGGACATTAACCCTCTCCATCCTTCCCTCTCTCTGTTTCTGTGAACCTTATACTGTACAACAACAGTAGGTTTCTACACAGTGTTTTTTCAAATGTCTTTGGTGTTATCTATTTCTTCATACACTCACTCAGCCCTGACCTTCCATACTCCATCCCATTTAAATCCTTCTGCTTAAGGTTTGAGAAATAGAAAGGGTGATATTCCTCCTTAGTTTTGTTAGTAATGAACACGACATATACAAATGGTATTTGTAGGTTCAATATCACCAATAACAATGGTTGCAAAAGAACTGTTCTGTTTCCTAGACCTCTCCTCTGAAAACATAATCATAATGTCTGAAGTAAGGCCCTTCTCAGTTTCTACAATAAATCATGGAGAAGGCCAATCTATAAAGACAGTTAATTTGCCTCATAGATATGTAGGCTTACATTCAAAATTGTTGTAGAGCAAAACAACCCACCTGCTGGCAGAGAAGTAAAAGGAAGCAATGAAGAGAGAGAAGTGAATGTCCCTAATTTCCTTCCTAAGACAGCCCCAGTTAATGTTGTTCCACTACTGGTAATGTCATGAGGTAGCCACCAATCCTGCATTTATTTGGTACTTTAGAAAACATTAAAGATCTGAACTACACAGCTGCTTGTATTCTCATTAGTAAATAAAGTAGCCAATGGCTGGGCAGGACAGACAGAAACAGAGCTTTCAGTGTTCCAAGGCTGAGGCAGACAGGAAAAGGAAGAGGGAGCTCTGCCTTGACAGGAGAAGGAGAAGAAAGATGCCATGCCAAGTAAGTAGCAAGAAAAAGAGCATAGCCACCATGTAGGAGCCAGGGAAGAGTGACTCCAAGATGACTAGGGCATCAAAGATGGAATATAGATTTTAGTAAGTAATAATTTGGGAATATCAGAGGAAGGTAGATTAGTCACACGGAGGTTAGAAAGAGGCCCAGCCATTGAGTTGTTTAAGGCATATACATTTGGGAACCCAGAATATTCGGGTGGATTGTGAGGAACATGCTGTCACGGCCTGAATTGATTTGAGGATGTGAGTAACATTTATTGGGTACTGCTACAGAACTATATAATGCATTGTTATGCATAAAATTTAGGGGAGAAGTCATTCACTTATAATACAATGAACCTTGAAAAATAAATTCATGTGAAGAATTGTGACTTTTCTAATGAACAAACTTTGTGTGGCAAAGAATATGCCATGAGTGGGATGTGCATAAAAGTTAAGTTGTGAATTGAAAAACTTTGGAGATAATCATGAAATGGTAATCATGAAAAGAATAATTTCTTTACATTTTTATTTGCTGACACAAATCGCCTGAGAAGTGTTAAAGCAAAGATTTCAATAAAATAATTTACCATATATGGGACCTTTTAATTTTTAGTTCTAATTTAATGCTATAATATATTTTATTGCCTCAAAAGTAATTCTGTTTGCTAATGATATGTTAAATAATCTTATGGAAGACTCAACAAAGGAATTTGACCAAATCTAAAAATAACTTGAAAGAATGACTACAGAACACAGGACTCAAATTAAAATAAAATTCAAACAAATTGTTTTATATATTGCCTGAAAAATCTCAAAACAATTTACATATATTAGGAAATGGAAGAAATATAGATGCTAAAGGAGATGATCAGGGAAGAGGAGAACACATTTGTCTTCAGCTGATGAGTATCTCTGATATATAAGGTCTAAATAATATAGAAAATATTACAGAAAAAAATGATTTAAAAAATGGATCTTTGTGTAATCTAAGCAAATTTACTCATTCTAAGCTCTGAAGCATAAAAGACCTCTCCCTGAAACCTTTGTAAACATTTGCAATTCTCTGTAGAATTCCAACTTCAGCTAACATATGGAATATCTGTGAAGGAGTCCAAAATGACTGCCCACACAGATAAATTCACTTTCAGCTGTCTTGTTATTACATTATAATGTTATAGGGTTGACTAACTCCCCTGATATCAACCAGTAGGAAAGAAGATTTGTCTTCATCTAAGCACAATCTTTTGGGTTTTAGTATTTCTTTTTAATCTTCTTTAAGATTGGGATCGAATTACATCATTTCTGCCTTCCATTTTCATCCCCTTGCTCTACTACATATTCATGGTAATTTTTTCCTTTAATTTTTGTTACGTGTGTGTGTGTGTGTGTGTGTTCCTAAATAATACAATCTACTCAATATCAACTAGGATAAATGAATGTATATATTTTCATGGTAAATTATTTAGTATCGGATAGCCAGCATATTCTTAAATGAAGAGAATTATATCATCATATGCATGGAGGCTGCCTTGCTGTCCTGATATGATATTAGTTTTGATCAATGATCAAACATGATTTCTCTATTGGATCTTGAAAATATTTGGGTGAATAACCATGTAAACCTAATTAACAGACAACTTGGAAGAGAACACCCAATGGGGAGATATAAGGAATTCTAATCTATCTGACAAGGGAAAAGCATTTTTACGCCTTAGACAGTGGATTCTATTGCCTCAATTTCTCATAATTTTAAAATACGTAAACTGAGTTCAATATTAATAGATATTAATGCTTAGAAATATCTACTCGGTGTGGTAGCACCCATCCTTCACTACACCTCCAGGAGGTAGGCTATGAGTTTGAAGCCAGTGCAACACAGTGAGTTATATACACCTTTAGTTTTGAAAAACCAAAACAAGAAAATGATACTATGCACTTTATAATTTGTTAGAAGAGAAATAATTGTTTGTATGATGCTGCACTATGTTCATAAAGAGAGTCATTAAGACATACTTTAATTTGTGGTCTGATCTATGCCAGAGTGTGAACATGGGACTTCATGTACAAACTTGCTCAAATTCACAAATGAGCTACCCAGTAAATGACCTGCTATGAGTTGCGCTCCTCTCTCTGTATGCAATTAATGAGGAACCTGAAGCTAAATTTATCAAGTCTATTTTCCTGGTAATAGATAATACTGTATCTATATGTCACTAATATATATATACATATACGTATGTATATATATATAATATATACATATACGTATGTTTATATGTATATATATATATGTTTAGTTACAAATTCTTATATGTCATGTATAATATAAAATATGATACATATATACAAATATGTGTAGAACTAATGAATATCCCTACTCTATATCTATATTATATTGTATATGTTCTTTTATTTATTTTTATTCTTTTTTATTGGATATTTTTATTTACGTTTCAAATATTCCTTTTACCAGTTTCCTGTCTTTAAGCCCCCTATACAATCACCCTCCTCATTCTTTTAAAGGGTGTTCCCCCTTCCCAACCACCCACACCTTTCCACCTCCCTACCCTGACATTCCCCTACACTGGGGGTTCCAGACTTGGCAGGACGAATGTCTTCTCCTATCATTGGTGGCCAACAAGGCCATACTCTGCTACATATGCAGCTGAATGCATGGGTCTGTCCATGTGATTTCTTTGGGTAGTGGTTAAGTCACTGGGAGCTTTGGCTGGTTGGTATAGTTGTTCTTATCGGGTTGCAAGCCCATTTAGCTCCTTCAATACTTTCTCTAACTGCTCCAATGAGGACCTTTTCACAGTTCAATGGTTTGCTGCTAGAATTTGCCTCTGTATTTGTCATGCTCTGGCTGAACCTCTCAGGAGACAGCTAAATCAGGCTCCTGTCAGCATGTACTCTTTCCTAGTTTTCCTATCTCCAAGGTTGTCTCCCTTTGTGCTTTCTTTTTGTTTCTATTTCCATTTTTATTTCCTGGATGGTTTTGTTCATTTCCTTCACCTGTTTGGATGTGTTTTCCTGTAATTCTAGAAGTGATTTTTGGGTTTCCTCTATAAGGGCTTCAACTTGTTCACCTGTGTTTTCCTGTATTTCTTTAAGGGAGTTATTTGTGTCCTTCTTAAAGTCCTCTATCATCATAATGAGATGTGTTTTTAAATCCACATCTTTGCTTTTCTGGTCTGTTGGATACCTAGTATTTTCTTTGGTAGAAGAACTGGACTCTGATGATGCCAAGTAGTCTTGGTTTCTGTTGTACAGTTTCCTGCGCTTGCCTCTTGCCATCAAGTTGTCTCGGGTTTTAACTGGCATTGCTTTCTCCTGAAGCTTCCATGTGAGCACTCCTGTAGACCTGTTTTCTTTCATCTGGATCTAGGAACAGAGAACTGCTCCTGGGTTTGTGTGACCTGAAGCCTCTTGGCAGGTGCTTGGAGTAGAAGAGTTGATGTTGCCTCTGCTCTCAGGTGTGTTAGAGCTCTAGGCAATTGGCTTTCGGTTCTAGGTGCAGGCAGATATCAGAAGGTTCCTACTGCTGACTGCTGATAGGTTCCTGTGTCCAGAGGTAACTAGGCAGGTACCTCTTGGGCCAGGATTGTGAACAGAAGTAGAGGTCTCCCTTGAGCTCTCACGATTGTTCGCACTTCTAAGAGTCCAGTTCTTTCCCCCTTGGGATTTGGGTACAGAGGTCTGTGGGACCAGTTCAGCTGTGGGTATAGGCAGAAACTGGAATTGTCCTGTTCCAGATGACTTCTGCCTTTGTGTGTCCTGAGACCACCAGGTGGGTTGCTTGTAGCAAAAATGTTGGTCTTACCTCTGCTCTCAGGTGTGTTGGAGTTCCTGGCCACTGGCTTTTGTCTCTTGTTGCAGGCAGAAATCAGAAGGTTCCTGTCGCTGAACTTCTTCTGTGTGTTCCTGTATCCAGTGGGCACTAGGCAGGTTCCTCCTGGTCCAGGATTGTGAGCAGAAGTTGTGGTCTCCCCTGAGCTCTCCGGATTGTTCGTACTTCTGAGAGTCCAGCTTTCTCCCCCATGGTATTTGGGCACAAAGAGCTGTGGGATTGGTTCAGTTCAGTTCCAAGAGCAGCCAGAAACCTGAAGGATCCTGCTGCTGACTGCTCCTATGTCCTTGTATCCATAGGGCACTAGGCAGGTTCTTCTTGGGCCAGGTATGTGAACAGACGTTGTGGTCTCCCTGAGCTTTCTGAATTGTCTGCACTTCTGAAAGTAGAGCTCTTTCTCCCATAGGATTTGGGTTCTTCATTTATCCATTTAATGCACTTTAATATATCATAATTTAGAAATCTAATTATAACTTTATTGATTTTTATGGCATATATATGTATATATACATATACATATATGTATACGTACACACACACACACACACACACACACACACACACACACATATGGAGAGAGAGAGAAAAAGAGAGAGAGAGAGAGAAATTAGCACTAACCACAACTTTCAAGACAAATTGTAACATGTGATGTGACTCTACTTATAATTGTGTTGATCAGGCTGTGGGAATCATTGCACTTCTGGAATGGAAAGTCTACCACTCTTTGACCTTGCTTATTTATATCCATTTCTGAGAATACCAATTAAAGTGTGTGACATAGAAAAGCAGTATATCTTAATATTTAAGTACCAGGATTTAAACAACTGTACATTCATTGTTATATCTAATCATCCTTCTTTCGATCCCTGTAATATTTTATCATGGGGAAAATATGAATTGATAAATCAGTAGGTATATATAAAGAGGTTTTTTATAAAAATACAAGTCATAGGCAGGCTCATCATGAATGGTTCCCAACAGCAAGTAATCCTATAAGAGTACAATCTAGATTGTACAGTATAATAAGAGTCTGTTACATATCTACCCTATTCCAAGTATTTAGTAACTAAAATGTCATAAATTTGCATTTGTGATTCTCCATTCCTAACTTCAATTTGTTGACCTATAATGGAAGAAATGCTGAAGAAACCTCCCACAACCCCAGATGTTCTAATGTTGTTCAACCAGAATGCTCTGGTTCTCCGTATTATTTCAGTACCAGGCTATGAGGATTAGGGCTTCATATTTTGTGAGGTAATAACAAGTAAACTACAATGATGCACAAACTATTTAAAAAGAATCACACTTATTCTATTTTTATTTTTTCTCTATTTAGGATGGCATATATTTGGTCTAAAGGGATTCTAAAGTGATGAATATTTTGACACATTTTGTATCTTTCTGGAAAAAAATCTATACCAGTAGCTACAAACTCTCTATGAGATGCTCAGGAAGGAATCAGTTATAGGTGATCAATAAAATCTCCCACAATGTACTTACACACATTCTCAGTTATTTTTGTATGGATATCACAAATTAAGTAGCAGGAGATATAATTTATTGAGTATTTACTTATCCAGGCACATATCTCACATACATTTTTTTCTCTAAAGTTCATTGCATGTTTTAAATGAATATATCATTTTTCCCACTGATCGTCTTAGCCTTAACTTCTAGCCTGTCTTCCATTCCCTTGTGTCAGCCACCTGTCCACAGAAACCGTTGCTGCAAGAGACTCTAAAGAGGCACACTGGGCTGGGATGCAGAAGCACTCTATCAAGGAGCATACAGCTACCACATGTGGCTAGGATGTAAAATGGGCAAAATCAACCAAAGAAGAGAACATACATCCAACAAAGCCAAGAATAGATATCTATATCAAAAATATTTCAAATATCATAATTCTAGATGTCTAGATCCCAGAAAAAAAACCTCAAACAAAAATAGCCAGAACAACGTGATACCTCAAGAAGCCAGAAAAATTACAATATTACACCTTGAAAAATACAGTTTGAAGTATAAAATAAGGACTTCAAAACTGAAATTACCAATAGAATTAGGGTCTTAAAGAAGACATGTGTAAAGGTCATAATAAATACTATGAAAATACCAATGATTGAATGAAGTAACAGAACCACTTTAAGACATGGAAGTAGAAATAAAGAAAACTTGAACTAAATATAACTAGAAATGTAAAAAAATGGATATCAATAAAAATCTTTGCAAGTTAAAACTCTCCAAAGGATTACAAGGAAAAAACGATCTTCACATCTTGAAGATAAGGTGTAAGAAACTGTTCATTCCAGCAATGTAAAATCAATAAATATCAAGGCAGAAAAGCTCCAGGAAATCTTGAAAACTATGCAAAACATTATAAATAATAGAGATAGAAAACAAGAAGGGTCTCTGAAGAATGAAATGGAAGACGTCAGAAGATGGAAAGAGGTCCTGGGCTCATGGATTGGCAGGATTAATATAGCAAAAATGGCCATTTTCCAAAAGCAATCTTCAGATTAAGTGCAATCCCCATCAAAATTCCAACTCAATTCTTCATAGAGTTAGAAAGGGAAATTTTCAAATTCATCTGGAATAACAAAAACCCAGGATAGAAAAAAGTATCTTCAACAATGAAAGATCTGGGGGAATCACCATCCCAGACCTCAAGCTGTATTTCAAAGCAATAGTGACAAAAACTGTATAATATTGGTACAGAGACAGGCAGGTAGATCTCTGGAATAAAATTGAAGAACCATAAATGGACCCACACTGCTATAGTCACTTGATCTTTGAGAAAGGAGCTAAAACCATCAAGTGGAAAAAGAGCATTTTCAACAAATGGTGCTGGTTCAACTGGAGGTCAGCATGCAGAAAAATACAAGCCAATCGATCCTCATTGTCCTGTATAAACCTTAAGCCCAAATGGCTCAAGCACCTCCACGTAAAACCAGATACACTCAAAATAATAGAAGAAAACATGGGTAAAAGCCTCAAATACATGGGCACTGGGAAAATTTTCCTGAACAGAACACCAATGGCTTATGCAATAAGATCAAGAATTGATAAATGGGATCTCATAAGATTTCCAAGCTTCTGTAAGTAAAAGGACACTGTCATTAGGACAAAATTGTAATCAGCAAGTTGGGAAAAGATCTTTAACAATTCTACATCTTATGGAGGGCTAATATCCAATATATAGAAAGAACTCCAGAAGTTAGACTCCAGAGAGTCAAGTACCCTATTAAAAACTAGGGTACAGAACTGAACAAATAATCCTCAGCTGAGGAATATTGAATGGCTGGGAAGTATCTAAAGAAATGTTCAACATCCTTTGTCATCAGGGGAAGGCAAATCAAAACAACCCTGAGATACCACCTCACACCAGTCAGAATGGTTAAGGTCAAATCTCAGATGATAATAGATGCTCATAAGGGTATGGAGAAAGAGGAACACTTCTCCATTGTTGGTGAGATTGAGAGCTAGTGCAATAAGTCTGGAAATCAGTCTGGAGTTTCCTCAGAAAATTGGATATAGTACTACCTGATGACCCGGGTATGGCTATACCACTTCTGGACATAGAGTCAAATGATGCTACAACATGGACACATGCTCCACTATGTCCATAGCAGCCTTATTTATAATAGTTGGAAGCTGGAAAGAACCTAGATGCCCTTCAACAGAGGAATGGTTACAGAAAATATGGTACATGCACACAATGGAGTACTACTCAGCTATCATAAACAATGACTTCATGAAATTCATAGGCAAATGGGTGGAAGTAGAAAATGTCCTCCTGAGTGAGGTAATCCAATCGCCAAAAACACACATGATATACCACTCATTGGTAAGTGGATATTAGCCCAAAACCTCGAATTTCCCAAGACACATGGGGAATATATCCACAGACCGTATGAAGCTCAAGAAGGATAACCATGGAGTTGATGCATCAGTCCTCCTTAAAAGTGGGGAACAAAAATATTCATAGGAGGAGATATGGAGACAAAGTTTAGAGCAGAGACTGGAGGACTGGCCATTCATAGCCTGCCCCACATAGGAATCTAGCATATATATAAAACTACCAGAACTATACAATGTTGATGAAGCCAAGAATTGCATGCTGACAGGTACCTGATTTACCTGTACACTCTGAAGGCCAGCACCAAAACTGCCTGTGGGGTTAGAGGTCCCCTCTCTGCTTTTTAAATTTGTCTTTTATGTCAGGGTAGTTCTTGAAAAAGAAATAAGTCATCAGGTGTATCTTACCTTCTGGGTTTTCAGGGTCTAGATTAGTGTATTGCAAAAAGCCTTTGTGGGACATTTCTAAAAATTGAGATTGGTTTTCCTGTTTGTCCTGGATTACCACTTGGAGTTTTTCAAAATTTACTGGTTTTAAGGCTGCTCTGCAGAGACCAGCCAGGCAGCAGGTTATGACTCTATCTCTGGCTAAAATACCACCTGTGGAATTATAACTCCATCGGGGATCTTGGTCAGGTACTGCTTCAGATTCAATTGGATATGTTCCATCTGTTTTATGTATCTTGTCTGCATGTATTCTCACCTGCTCCCAAACTTGCCAGGGTTTCTCAGAAAGTAAATTATTCGTAAGGATCATATGTACATCATGGATAGTCAATCTGTAAGATTGAGTAATGTACTGAAACTCTTTAATAAAGGCGAATGATTTAGAGGTATAAGAACCCAGTCTGTTTTCTTTCTGAGAAAGATCATTTAGTGAAAAAAGGAACATGTACCCTGACAAAGCCATCTACCTCAGCAACTTCCCTTAAAAGAAGGACCGGTGCTGGGTAAGGTGTCCCTGGCAGTGAAGGACTTGGGGGTTTGGTTGTGGCCTTGGAACAGATGACTGGAGGGTAGGTGCCAATATGGGACAATTGGAACGTCCTACAGCTGGCACAGAAGGGAAGAGTTCTGGAGAGGTCGCACAAGGAGGCTCTAGGATAGCCTGATGAGAAGGAGAAACTGAGGTGGTGGCTTGGGTTTTCAGAGGCATGGAAAGAGGCCAGTGATGAAGATGCGATGGTTCGTTAGTTGGGGCAAGGGTTGTACTGTCATTTGGTGTGTGTCTCATAGCTAAGAGAAGTTGAGTGAGGCTGCAGGAGGAACACAGAGAGGGTATGTAGTGAAGGTAGATAAATGTTTGAACATAAAGGACCTCTTTCCATTTACTGGACTGCCAGCAGTTTGTATGAAGATTCAGTAAGATTATTGGATCTACCATGCCATTAAATGGCCATTTGGAGCCATTGTCTAACAGGTACTGAGTCCAGTCCTTACTATAAAGGTGTATCGGTTTTTATGGCAAGAAGTGGGTTGTTACTTTTAGAGATTTGAAAATTTCCAGGAGATATCCCAGTGGGGGATCCTGAAGGTACACCCATTGGAGGTATGCTTGGAGACAATGAATTACCCATTGGGGAATTATTGAATCATTCATACTGGCATCCCAGTGAGTAATTCAGTAAAGCAATCTTCCAGGCTGGTTGTTGAGTTTTCACTTAGATAGCTGGAGGTAACATATGGCGAGTTCTGGACACCAACAGAAAGTATCCCCACCCAGGCCTGGGACTTTCTAATCAGCTGCAAGAGCCCAGAAAGGGAGGGTGTGGAAAGAATTTGGGGGGTTTATCTCTGCAATGATCGAAGTCTTATCTTGGACCTTGGCTGTGTAGGACCAAGTCCCTACCCATAAAAGCTAACCAGGTCCTATCTGGGAAACTAGGGGTCCTCCTTGCCAACTGGAAGAAAAAACAAAACAAAACAAAAACAAACAAACAAACAAAAAAACAACCCTACCAATCAGCTGATGCTTGTGTAAGGATTTTAGCGGTCTGGTAGGAAGAAACATGAAACATCGTGAGGGCCTGTCTGACGAAGTGACCCACATGGCAAGAGCTAGCACCACTTGGTGGAACACAGCAGGCAGCAGCTCTGATAGCAATCTGTGAGTTCTGTGCTACTGCAGCAGCAACTCACGTGGTGGAAGTCTGTGAATCCCGCAGAGGTCAACAGGTGGTGGTGGTTGAGTGGCACAGCAGAGGCACGGAAGACTCAGCAGACTGGAAGCCATAGCAGTTCAGGTAGAGTGTGGCAGTGGCAGGAGGCTTGTGGCGGGAAGGGAAGGGAAGCTGGAGGTGGCCACACTTATGGCCACTGTGCAGGAGGGCACACAGCACAGGGCTGGGCACAGTGGCAAGGAGGTCTATTTCCCATACGGGGCACCTATGTTGGCATAATAATTGCAGCTTGTGTCTGGACAAACCACATTAGGTCAACATAGTTTCATATGTAGGAGGTTTATTGGCATGATGGGGACAAGGAGCAGGGGGCAAGAGAGGGAGAAAAGAAAGAAAGAGAAGAGAGAGGGGGCAGGAAAGGTCTGCCTTTTATTTGAAATGTGACTTAACTGCTCCCAGGTGAAGGTGGGAGCTGAATCAAAGGTATGCTGGGAATGTATGGCCATTGCTATGGCAACAGATGCACAGGTCACAAGGTGACCTCACTGCTGGAGGTGAAATAAAAACAAAACAAAACCACAGAACGGTGAAAGAATGAAATAAAACAAGGAGTTGGCACTTTAGGCAAAATAATAAGATTGCCAACTCTTAGCTAAATTACTAAAAGAAAAAAATGGAAATATAGAATCAGATATTAAATATGGTTCACTAAAACAGACATTAGAAAAAAATCAGATAATCATAAGAATGTGCTTTAAAACTCTGTGCTCCACAAAATTAGAAAATGTAATGGATGAAAGTCTTGATATAGATGACATAGGAAAGTTAAATCAATATCTAATAAGCAGTTTAAACAAAATATATAGACTAACGCAATATAAGCAGTTATTATCTCCTTCCCCACAAAGCCTAAAGCTTGATTCAGTTCAGAATTATATCAGTCCTTCAATGAATAATCAACACCAATACTCCTAACTTTTTCATCAAAATGAAAACTTAAGAAAAATTTCTAATTGTTTTAATAAAGTCACTCTTACAATGATACAATGATACCAAGTTTTTCACAAATACTCAATAACAAAAGGATATTACAGATCAACGTGCATCATGAACATAGATTAATATTATGTCAGTAAAATGTTTGCAAACTCAGCCACAGAATGACAAATACAGAGGCGAATGCTAGCAGCAAACCATTGAACTGAGAACAGGTCTGCATTGGAGTAGTTAGAGAAAAGACTGGAGGAGCTGAAGGGGCTGGCAACCCCATAAGAACAACAATATCAACCAACCAGAGCTCTTAGGGACTAAAGTACCATCCAAAGAGTACACATGGACAGACACATGGCTACAGTTGCATATATAGCATAGGATAGCCTTGTTCGGCACCAATGGGAGGAGAAGAAGATGGTTCTGCCAAGGCTGGAACCCCCAGCATAGGGGAATTTCAGGGCAGGGTGGAGGGAAGGAGGGTGGTAGAGGAGGGGAACAACCTTATTGAAGGGATGGGATAGGAAGTTTATGGATGGGAAAACGGGAAAGGGAATAACATTTGAAATGTAAACAAAGATTAACCAAAAAAAAAAAAAAAGACCTAATCCATGGCACACTAGAAAGATGATTTACCATGATCAAATTTGTTACATTACAGAGAAGCATAAATGGTTTAGTTTATGTAAATGTATAAATATAATCTACCACATAAACAGAGTTAGAGCAAAAATAAATAAATAACACAGTTATCTCATTATGTGGAGAAAAGGCTTTAAAAAAATAAAATCAGACATAACATTTTACAAGTCTCAGTGAGACTAAGCATAGATCTCAAAATAATAAAGACAATGTATATAAAGCCCAAAGCCAGCATTAACCTAAATGGAAACTGAAAGCATTTTCACTAAAATAAAGAACAAAGCAAGGATTCCATCTCTCTCCATATATATTATATACAGTACTTGGTGTCTTTGCTGGTGCATTAAGACATGTGAAGGAGATCAGGGAGATACATATCGGATAGGAAGAATTTGAACTATATTTGAAGATAAAGTAATTCTATGCATGTAGGACTATAAACCTCCACCAAAAAGTTTTTACAATTAGCAAGCTCCCAGTTAAGTAGTATGATTTAAAATTAACCCATAAAAATTAGTCTTTCCTACAAATGTAGTGCAAACATATTGAACTGTATGTTATTCTCTGTGGGTGAAATTAGCCAATTCAAGCCAAATCAAAGTAAATAAAAGCAGATTTATTGGGACGACAATTTTGGGTTGGTTCACTTGTTCTCAGTAGCCAGAAAAGTCAATGTGAGGAAGAAGACAGAGGGGAGGATGAAGAGAAAGAGCATGCCCATATGGAGAGAAAGACAATTCAGAGGACTGGGAAACCAAAATGTCTGGATTATATAGGGAGGAGCTTCTGGGGAAGGGGTAGTCCCATATTTGATATGTCAAATATGTACTTCAGATCTTGTCCTGGGTTGAACCACAACACTGTGAGTGAAATCTCCAAAACATTTCTTTCACAATAGATGAAAAATTAATAAATTATCTAGTGATACTCCAACAATCAAGTAAAATACTTGTACAATAAAACAATCTTAAGACATTGAGAAAGAAAGTAAACACTAAAAGATCTCTCATGCTTACTGATTGGTAGGATGAATATTGTGAAAATGATCATCAGACAAAAAGCAATCTACAAATTCAATGTACTTCCCAAGAAAATTCCAGCAAACTTTTCACAGGACTTGAAAACAATAATCTCCAACTTTGTATGGAAACAGATCAACCCAGGTTAGCTAATACTGTTCTGAATGATAAAACTGGAACCACAGCATACCTGAGCTTCCAGTGTTCTACAGAGCTACTATAATTAAACTAGCTGTCTTTAACACAATATAGGGCACTTTGATAAGTAAAATGCAATAAGAGTTAGTGAGACCTATGGATACCTATTTTTTGGGAAGAAAAATCCAACAATATACTAGAGAAAATGCATTGTTTTCAACAAATGGTGCTTGTCAAACTGAGTGATTATATGTAGAATAATGTGTAGAGATCTACATTTATCACTGAGAAAAATCTCAACTACAGTTGGATCAAAGGCAAACACAAAACCAGATAACTTTACTGTGGTGCAAAGCAAAGTATGATAAAATTATAAACTCATTGGCACAGGACAAAAACTTTCTGAAAAAGACACCAGCATCATAGACACTAAGACCAAAAATTAGTAAATGGGCACTCATAAAGCTGAAAAGCTTCTGTATGGCCAATGACAATATCACTTGTTAAAAGAGTTTTTAACCAACTATACATTCAAGAGGAACTAATATATGAAATATGTAAAGAATAACAAGAACATCAAAACAAAAACAAACAGAAAATGCCAAATAACCCAGTTAAAAATCTGATTTGCACAAATAAGCAGAAGGTTCTCAAAAGATAAAACACAAAATGGTCTAGAAGCACTTAAAAATGCTCAATATCTCTAGTCAAAAGGAAAAAGCAAATCAAAACTGCATTGAAATTTTATATTACCCTAGTCAAAAAGCAAAGATCAATAAAACGAACAACAAGACATGTCAATAAGGATGTGTGAAAAAAGAACACATATTCATTGCTGGTGAAAAAGCAAAGTTTGACCAACATTAGGAAAGTCATGATGTGATTCCTTAGGAAACTGGTAACAGATCTATCTCAAGAAGTAGCATATTTCCAAAAAATCCCTGCTTCATCTTAACAGAAATACTTTTTCAATCCTGTTCTTGACGTTTGTATTCCTAATGGCCAGAAATTGGATAGAACCAAGATGTCTTTCAATAGATAAATGCTAAAAACAATATGGTCCAGGTGTAGAATTAAATATTACTCAGTCCTTAAAAAGTTGAAGTTGACAAATCTATTGGTTACTCTTTCTACCTGATGGTATGGCTTTATGGCAAACACAACACTTTCTTATGTAATTAAACATGGGGATGTCAAGCTGTTGTATAATCTTAATCTTTATTGATTGATATTCATGGAAGTTAAATAGACATAGTCTGTATTGTACCATAGAAGAAAAATAGACATCAATATTATCTAACTTCTATCCCTGTTCCCACAACAGTGACTTGCTCTCTCTCTCTCTCTCTCTCTCTCTCTCTCTCTCTCTCTCTCTCTCTCTCTCTCTCATCTCTCTGTGCCTCTTTGTGTCTCTCTGTCTTCTCTCTCTCTCATATCTCTCTCTGACACACACATACACACACATGCACACACATGCACACACAAATGCACACACACACATGCACACACACACACACCACACTCAGATGCACACACACTGCCATACTAGATAATATGCACAAGTTATTTATCAGATGCTCAATGCCAGTCCATGTTCTTGTTATTTATGGAAAGAATTTACAGTCTTCATTGGGACCCTAACTATTACTACAATGCATGGGAACAGAGCATAAAAAACATTTATGCTAGTCTAACAAAATGTCTGATTATTCAGATTACTTTTATATTATGCTTATTATTTCAATTATTATTACTTGGAAATTCTTGTTTTTTTCTGGAGGAATAGCTTCCTTCTTTCCTGGGCTGATTTTCATTTTGAAACATGTTCTTATATTCTAATCCATGCTTGCCTGAAATTCACTGTTTCCTACTCCTCAAGTTATATAAACTTTAGTTAGATACGCAGCTCAGGTTAGACTTCAAGACATCTGCTCCAGTTTCACAAGTGCTGGTGTTAAAGAAGTATGCCGCACTATCTAGTACTCCTGTTGTTTTGATTCATGTTCTCTTTAGTTAAGACTGCCTCAAATAATGTCCTTCTGAAATAATATGTTGGGATTACAAGATGTTTGCCATCAAGACCCTGTGTGAATGACTGAATTTATGAATACAGCATTTTACATCATAATTTGTAAAGAATTGGTTATAGATATAGCAGCATACTAATAGTTTTGTGAAAGCTTATTGACTTCATAAAACATAACTTTCAAAATCAACTATGTAATTCTATTCTAAGCGAACATTTGTTAGGCTAACATTCTTTTTGATTGCTATAATGCTATTCTACCAAGTGTTTTCAATTTCAGTTTTAACTCTTTAGTAGGTTAAATCCATCTGTTACTTGAATTGTCTTAAGGAATTTATTCTCTTTACATAACATTTAACTGTGATTAGTGAAAATTATATTGATTTCACAATCTATTTGTATCATGCCAACAACAACAAAAAAGAAATCTTGTTTAAAAGCTGTAATTATGTAAGAGATTATGCTGCAAAGGCACCTGCTAGATTAATAATTATACCCTTGGCAGGAATAATTACTGTACAGAATCCCTCCCACAGTTTATGTTTAGGTAGAACTTCTCCCAACCTGAAACTTTTTGTCAGCTCTCCCCCATCATGACAAATACATTGTACACACAGTTGCTTTGTATGTGCTCCAGTTATATAAAGAGAGATATAGTGGAAGTATCTGAAAATAAATAAAGCTTTGTAGAAACCCAAAGGATTACAAATTTACAAATCACCAATATACCCTTACTCATTGGTGTTCCAGTTCATTTCCTTAATATTGGTTTGACATGATGTCAAATTCTGGGGAGAAAGCCTGAGTTTTAAATAAAACTCTCTCTCTCTCTTTCTCTCTCTCTCTCTCTCTTACACACACACACACACACACACACACACACACACACACACACATAGTGAGTAACAAAAATTAAAAAAAAAGTCTCACTGAGATTCAGCTGTAGTCGTTATATTTCTCAAATGCCACACACCTAAGTCTAGATCTGAGAATCCCCACTGCTTGTCTGGGAAAATATTAAAGCAGAGATATTCAGTCTACGTATGAACCCTCGCAGTGCGGGATGAAAAATAGAGCATAGAGTTGAAATAGCCATCTGTTTTCCTTACTTGAAATGCTGCACAAGGTTTGTAATGGGATTAACATCACTCCTTCTTCAGTCAGGAGCATTCCTGAGTTATGGGCTGGAACACTCAATGTAATTTGCTTTCTCAGTGATAGATGTGTGATTAGATTTAAAACCATCCTGGGGAATCAGATGTGTACGCCCAAAGTGAAAGGGCATGTTATAAAGAGCAGGCATAATGTTGAAAACATAATATTTTTGTTGAAGTCTTTGGACAAGAGGAAAACAGCAATGTTGTGCCGGGTTGCCCTAGTAACATAAATATGTGTCGTGACTTAGGGACTTTGCTCATTCCTTTTTAAATAGTATTTATTAAATTTATTTTTTTTGTTATGCATTCTTCTGCTCGCAGTTGGCAGGTTGATTCCGTCCTCAGCTGTTGTGGAAAAAATAGTAGTAAATGTAGATGGGTAGCGAACTTGTAGACAGATGTAGAAGTACTGTGGGTAGATGTTGGGTGTTATAGATGTAGAATATGGCCGTTCCCCACACAAGTAGGGAGGTAGTTAATACTTCTTAAAAGACCATGGATAGGGGAGCTTTAGATCCTTAGCTACTATCATTTCATTAAATTTCCTTTTTGTCAATTTCCCTCTCCATCTTTATGTTTGTATCCATAAACTAGAAATGCTTAAATGCTTCCAAGTTTAGTCAAAAACAAATTTCTTTCTGTAGTGGATATCGGTCAAAGTGCTAAAAGGATGAGACAGCCAGTTCAGCCCTTGTTTAGCTTTATCAGCCCTAAACTCCTACTAAGTATCAGGGAGCATCCCAGGGAAGCAGATGGCTAGAATAAATGGGCTGAAGAGTGGAGAGGAGTGAAATGTGGGACATCCAGGCAGAGACAGAGCCTCCATGGCCAGAAGCCTAGCTCTGAGGCAGCCAACAAACAAGAGCATTGGTTGGGTGTGGGGCAAGACTTAGTCTTGCAAGAGATTAAGGTTGCATTCTAATACAAGTTTATACGTCTTGACTCTAAGTTATTTCAAAGCTGTAGACCTCTGGGCAACTTATCATCTGTGGCTTAACAGTTGGTATTTATGTAAAGGATTAATTGCTAAGTCTTCTTTCTCTGTTGCTCAGAAGCCTAGCCTCTCACTGGCCAGATGGGAGAGAGGCGTAGAGCAATTGACTTTTATTGAACCAAGAGAAGAAAGTCGCACTTGCAAAAGGAAAAACTTGTACACAAACAAATATGCATGAACATACATACATGTATAGATACATCCATGCACGCATTCATCTTTTCTTGGGCCCAACAATCTGCCTCAAACTTACACAGACACACCTCTCCCTACATGTACATACATACATACATGCATACATACACACCCACACACATACCCACACAAATAAACACACATATATGTATATGCATATGCCCAAGCACAAGCACAGAAAGAACTCACTCATTCTGGATGAAAAATAAGTTTCAATCTTTACTACATAGAGGAAAAAAATGTTTCTACATTTTTATTGCTGTTAGAAAAAAGTCCTGTTCTTGAACCAGGAAAAAGACACTCATGGTAAAAAGAAGCCTGCTTGCTCTCTGCAGGTGTTTTGTTTTGTTTTGTTTTGTTTTGTTTTGTTTTGTTTTGTTTCTCCTCTCTCCCCTCACCTCATTCCTTCTCTGTGCTTTATCCTGCCTGTTCTCTCTTATCCTCTTGCTCTGCTCTCTTCATTCTTTCTCCTCATCTTCCCAGTTCCTTATCTCTGTAAATCTTCTATCTTGTTTTCCCCCGACTCCTTAATTCTGCTCTCTTTCTGCCCCCTACTTTTTGCTCTCTATTTCTGACACCCTAATGTCATTGTCCTAGTGTTTTGTACCTTTTTAAGGATTATAGATCTCAAAGTATTTTTTTCAAAAGTTCACCACAAGTTGCAACATAGGTTTCAACATAAGTTGAAACAATAAATTTAATAAGAAGTTTACAAGGGAGATGTTTACATGTGTTTCCCTTAGGACTAATTATCTAGCTAGACATTCATTATCTGTCACTAGATACACAGGTTCAATGAGAGTCTAAAACTATAATTCTTATGTCTAAATTAACCTTGCCCACTTTTTGTGTAGATAAATCCAGTCGATATTTTATTTTCTGTCCTTTCACCTATAATAAATCATTCCCAGTTTAAGGCCTTTAGTTAATTGTTTTACTGCATAAAGAAATATATTTCTAAATCTTAAATTTAGTACAATTACCTATGTCAGATGAAGTGTCCCAATTGCAGCTTTCATATTACAGGGAGCTCTAATTTTAGTCCTTATTATATATGGCTTAATAATTGTTAGTACAATTTTAGGAATTCTTATAGTATCGTAATTAGGAGCTAAGAAATAATCTATTTGTTTATATATAATTACTAGAAGACAGTACATTTTAGTTGACCTGCAGAAAATTGGGTGTGCTACTTTCTAGGTATTGTTATATTAATTTGATGACAGGAAAGGCATATCCATAGCAGCAATCAATCCTAAGACTTGTTCCTCAGGCCTTGTCCCAAAGAGCTCCTTCATATCAGTTCCATAGTGAACCTTCTCTGGAAGATCACCTGATAGTCTTTAACCTCTCTTTTTTTTTTTTTTGGTTCTTTTTTTCGGAGCTGGGGACCGAACCCAGGGCCTTGCGCTTCCTAGGTAAGCGCTCTAACCACTGAGCCAAATCCCCAGCCCCTCTTTAACCTCTCTTAGATGGCTCCTGACACTCCATCAAATGATGCTAATGGTTTTATTGAGAAGATTGGCTGCTTTAGGAATGCACATGATGGTGAAAACCATACCAGGACCCTGGCTAAATAGAGCAGATTAGAATCCATATATTTCCATCCCCACACTCAAATTCCATGGGGGAGAGAGCTGAACTCCCAGAAGTGCAGACAATTCTAAGAGATCAGGGGAGAACAGCACTTAGGAAACTGTATAGTGGCCTCTGGATATAGGAATATAGGAGCAGTTAGCAGCAGGAACCTGCTGGCTTCTGCTTGTGCCTGGAACTGAACCGATCTGATCCCACAGCAACCTGCACCAAAGTCCCATGGTAGAGAGAGTTGAACTCCCAAAAGTGCAAACAATCCTGAGACCTCAGGAAGGCAGGAAAGACCACCACTTCTGCCTACTTCTGCTTGTAGTCCTGGCCCAAGAGGAAACTGCATAGTGGCCTCTAGATACAGGAATGTAGGAGCAGTCAGTGGCAGGAATCTGCTGGTTTCTGCCTGCACCCAGAACTGAACTGAACCAGTAACAGGACTATCTGAACCCAAATCCTGTGGAAGAGACAGCTGGACCCCAAGAAGTGCAGACAATCCTGAGAATTCAGAGGCGACAACTACTTTCTGCCCCATTCCTGACCCAAGAAGGAACAGCATGGTGCATCTGTGTCCTCTGGACACAGGAACCTAGGAGCGGTTAGGGGCAGGACCCTTCCGGTTTCTTCCTGAGCCAAAAGCTGAAAGCCACTCACCACGAGAGCCTACATACCTGAGAGCAAAGGTAAGACCAATTCTTCTGTGTCAAGCAACCCATCTGAGGACACACAAACCAAGCAGCAGCTCTCTGTTCCCAGACATGGCTGAAAAAACAAAAACACACACCAAAAAAAAAACCAAAACAAACAAACAAACAAACAAAAAAACACACAACAGGTCTACAAGAGTGCTGACACACAGGCCTAAAGGAAGGTCATGCCACTGTCTGAGACAGAAAGACAAGCTAACACCAGAGACAACCCGATGGATAGAGGCAAGCACATGAACATAAGAAACAAAAACCAAGACTACTTGGAATCATCAGAGCCCAGCAGTCCCACCAAAGCAAATACTGCATATACAAGTACATAGGAAAAGCATGATTTGGGTTTAAAATCATATCTTAAGATGATGATAGAGGATTTTAGGAAGGACATAAATAACTCCCTTAAAGAAATTCAGGACAACAGAAGTAAACAAGTAAAAGTCCTTAAAGAGGAAACACACACAAAAAAAATCCCTTAAAGAATTACAGGAAAACACAATCAAGCAGGTGAAAAAATTGAAAAAAAATTCCAGGATTTAAAAATGGAAATAGATTCAATAAAGAAAGCATAAAGGGAGAGAACTCTGGAGATAGAAAATCTAGGAAAGTGATCAGAAGTCATAAATGCAAGCCTCACCAACAGAATACAAAAGATAGAAGAGAGATTCTCACATGCTGAAGATACCATAGAAAACATCAAAACATCCCTCAAAGATAATGTAAAATGCACAAAGTTCCTAATCCATAATGTCCAGGAAATCCAGGACATGATGAGTAGATCAAACCTAAGGATAATAGGTATAAAAGAGAATGAAGACTCCCAATTTAAAGGGACAGTAAATATCTTCAAGAAAATTATAGAAGAAAACTTACCTAACCTAAAAAAAGTGATGCCCATAAATATACAAGAATCAAACAGAACTCAAAAAATAGATTGGACCAGAAAAGAAATTCCTCATGTTACATAATCAAAATTGCAAACGCAAAAAACCAAGAAAGAATGTTAAAAGCAGTAAGGGAAAAAGTTCAAGTAACATATAAAGGCAAACCTATCAGAATTACACCAGACTTCTCAACAGAAAGTATGAAAGCTAGAAGATCCTGGGCAGATGTCATACAGACCAAGAGAACATAAATGCCAGCCCAGGCTATTCTATCCAGGGAAACTCTCTTTCTGGTGTTTAGGCGCTCCTGGAGATTGGCTTTTAGCTCTAGGCACAGGCAGGAAAAGAAAGGGTCCTGCCCCTGACTGCTCCTGGTTCCCTGTGCCCAGGGGGCACAGATGGCACTAGGTGATTCCCCCTTGGGTCAGGAATGTGGGCAGAGGGTTGTCTCCTCTGATTTCTCAGGATTGTCTGCACTTCTGAGGGTCCAGCTCTCTCCCCCATGGGATTTTGTTGCAGGGAGCTGTTTGACAGGTTCAGTTCAGTTTTAGGCACAGAATGCTGCTGACTGCTCCTATGTTCCTGTGTCCAGAGCCATTATGCAGTTTCCTCTTGGGCCAGGTATGTGGGCAAAGATAGACAGAAGTGTCAGTCTGTCCTGTGGTCTCAGGATGGTCCTCACTTCTGGGTGTTCAACTGTCTCCTCGACAGGATTTGTGAGTAGGAAGCTGTGGGATGAGATCAGTTCAGTTCCAGCCACAGCTAGAACTGGAAGTGCCTTGTCCCAGAGGACTTCTGCCTTTGTGTGTCCAGAGTCCACCATGCAGGTCACTTGGAGCAGAAATGTTGGTCTTGGTTCTGCTCTCAGGTGTATAGGTGCTCCTGTCGACTGTTTCAACTCTAGGCACAGGCAGGAATCAGGAGGGCCCTGCCCCTCAGTGCTCCTAGGTCCCTGCTCCCAGGGGGCACAGATGGCACTAGGAGATTCACTCTTGGGTTGGGAATGTGAGCAGAGGGTAGTTTCCTCTTATGTTTCAGGAGTGTCCACATTTCTGAGAGTGCAGCTCTCTTCCCCCATGGGATTTTGATACAGGGAGCTGTATGATTGGTTCAGTTCCGGGTTTCTTATTTTTTAATTCACTTTCTTCGTGAAGAAAAAAAAACTTGTATCGACTTTTATATTCTTGTATCTCTTGTGTTCAAGTGTAAGTAAGTCCTACTGTACTTCATAAAGACTCAGTGAATATCTATTTAAATAGTAAACATTTAATTACAAAAGAGGATATATGCACTGCTATTAAATGCATAATGATCTAAGGAGAAAGTGTGTTTTTCACTAAATGTTACAGAAAAACTTTGGATATGGCTTTGATTTCTTGGTAAATTTTGATGCATTCCTTATAGGTTATGAATATAAAATAAATGCATGAATTGTACAAACCATGGAAGAATATCTACTGCTAAAATCGAGTATAATACTGAACATGTTAGTTTATGAAAGGTAACAATGTGAATGGAAAGTAATTAACATTCAAAACTAACAAACTGTTAGGGATTATAACTTTCCATGTTTATAATGTCAAACATTGGTGCATATGACATAGTGACACCAAAAATTTGTTAAGAAAATTATGAGTTCAGTATTTTAACTATGGCACAAGGCAAAGACAAGAAGATATAGACTATGGGTGGTGGAACTCTAATGAAAGTTTACTGTGAAGTCAGATCAAAGTAATAAGGCTACAGGAAAAGAATGAAAATGCAGTGCTATATGATACTTATTTTAAATGATATCTCTATTAATGACATTAAGACAATAGAAGATACTATGATTAAACAAAGGGAAAAATCCAGTTTTTGTCAAAAGTCAATAAATATTACATGCCCACCATCATATAGATGAAAGCCAGTTCTTCCTTTGAATAATGAATCTCACTAGCAAGAAGGAAACTGAGTTGTGTTTGAGATTTTTGATGTAGCATGTAGTTTTTGCTATTCCTCTTTAAGTTCCTGGGGGATCATAATCCCAGCCCTACCCAGATTCCTTTGCATCCACGGATAAGAAAACCACACACACACATATGCATGGCAGTTAATCTTAGAATTCCTTTGCTAACTCATTGATGTGCATCTAAACCTCCCCAACCAGCCCTGGCATAATCAGATAGAGTGGCCATTGGCCATTCCAACAGAAACTTCCATGGCTCTTTGGCTTTATTCCACCGCTACTGCCTCCTTCTCCCTCCCTATACTCCCTAGTCTCTCTGTCCTCTGATGCAACTCTAAATTTCCTGCCCCATCCACAGTCATTGGACACTGATAACTTTATTAAGCAATCAAGAACCAGTTGGGGAACGGGAACTTAGCATCATCAGAACCAACCTCAACATTATAAAATGCTTAAAAGGAGATTTGGAGAATCATAATAAAAAACTCAAAATTTAATCTCTAGTGAATAGGCTCTAATTAACTTGGAAATAAGAAGGACAGTGGGTGGACTGGGCAAGAATGTACACACCCAAATTGAAGTCACCAGTAATGAATGTGTCTGAATCCATTTTACCAGTAGTGTCTTTTATTTTTAAAAATGTATTCTAATAAGGAAACTCATCCAAACTACAATACTAACTAGAAAACAGTATAGAGAACAAATTGCTCTATGTATTTACTCCACCCATTTAATTGATAAAATCGATAAAAAATACATTGTGTAGACCTTGGAATTAGTATATTCATAGAAAATAGTTTCTGTGAATAAATAAAAATGCTATTCATTTCTCAAACAAAAGTAGATATATCCATCATGGCTAATCTCAGACAAAAATCATTCCCATTAATGAAGGTCTACAAGAGCAGTTAACACAAGATCTAGTATTCCAATGAGCCTTCTACATCTGTACTTTGAACGACTTTGGTGTATAAGGAATGTGGGTGAAATGCTTTGAAAAGGGAGCAAAGAAGTTGCTTAATGAAGAACATCTGCAAATTGTACTGAACTTTGTTTCTCTTCTGTTTGAAGATGAACTATTCTGCCAGGTATGGATGGCCAACATATAAGACTAACAGACTCACTAGAAAGGTACACAACTCAGAAGAGTGAGGGAGAAGAACCATCATCCTTGGCGACTAAGAGGTATCAAAAACACAAAAGGAAAGGGAAAAGTACATTCTATAGACAGGTCTCCAAACGTATATATAATATGCAAGTACTTGCATATTTAATGTGTGTGCCATCATTATTTTTGGGGAAGTAAATTTTTATGTAATGGCTTTATTAATCAAAATTATTTGCTCTACTTATATACTAATGCATAGAATGAAATATATAAAAGACGGGGTATTGCTAATATATCATGATTCTATTTGTAGCTCACTTCTCTGCTGTGGCTATAATATGATTGTGTTTATTGAAAGTCATATATAATGGACTATCTCATCATATTTGTAAGAAAATTTGCTTCTGTCTCTAGAAAATCATGTAATATTTTACAGAACATTTAATTTGCAATTATTCTGGGATTTAAAGAAATTTTGCTCTCTAAAATTCAGTATCATTGTGCATCTGCTATAACTACAGTACTCTTGTGGCTTAATAAACTTTGACACACCTAAAACTACATGCTAATTTTTATGACAGCACGGATAATGGGAAAGTTGTCTGAGGAACTTAAGTAATTGAAAATGCAGCAAATGTTTGAATGGTTCACATTAGAAGTAGTTGAATGTACACACATCTCATGTATATAAAAAAAGTTAAATCCAAATACTGTCCATGTATGTGAACTTTTATTTTCTTAAACAAATCAGAGACAGAGAATTCCTCCATTTTTTACCTTAGCACTTTCTGTGAATTTGCAGAAATCCTTTCCTTTCCTGTTTCAAAGTACCAAAATCCTCTTTTCTAGCTGACATTCAAGCAGATATAACCAATTAAAAAATATTCTGGGCAAGAAATTTGGCTCCTAAAATCTTCAATATCCCTTCTTTCAAAATGGCAACTCTACTATGAATACTATGAAAGTGTCTTTAGAATACATGAGTTTAATTATATAAAGCAATTAGCAAAGCACAGTGAAATGACTGAATACTCACCATTATTTATACTTCAAATGACATCCGGCCACCTGCTCACTGTGTGGGTATGTCCATGCTGTTCTAAGTTTCAGCTTCTGATGGTCATGATCCTTTTTATTTATATATGACAGTGTCATGTGTATGGATCTGTATGGATTTTTTATGAAGGAGGCAATGACAACTGTTATATAAGTATGCCTGTGTCTATACTACGGATGGTTCCTTAAAGTTACATTTCTAAACATCTATCCAACACACACACACACACACACACACACACACACACACACACACACACACACACACACACACACACACACCAGTTTAAGCAGTTTGTAAGTTCCCTTTCCCACTGTTGGAAATATTTGCTTTCCACAGTCAGAACATCTGACTCCATGAAACTACAGGAAACATCAAATATCTCAGAGCAATGAGATGAAAAATGACGGACTCAGCAGTGCTGTTCAATGGTACCAATGTTCCTTTCACAATGGGCATGCTCTGCATGGCTCTGGTATTTTGTAGGTCTCTCAGGGTGAACAGAGAAGGAGCATAACACTTAAACATCTGTGGAAATGAACTGAGCTGGGGTGGCGGGTGGCCACAATCATCATTGCTTTGTGCCATAATTTGATTTTTCATATGTGCTGCTAGATCTCAGAACTCTATAAATGTTTTTATTTTTATATTGTTTTTAAGATAGATGCTCTCTATTATTTGGTATTGTTTAAAGGTTTGTTTGACTTCTATGTAGAAAGATGAAATTTGTATTCTTGGCAGGAAAGGTTCATGCCCCCATGTTGTAGCTGTCTTGAAACTTTGTGAATGGTGTAGACCTCTACCTGTTCACTGTCAGGGAAGAAACTCTTATAACAGTAGCATTATCTGACTTTTTCTCCACATTCTATTTCCATATTTGCCTATATTCACTTAAGAAATTTGTTTAAAATTCTCAAAAACCATGAGAATATTTCCTTTACTATTGTTTGTATATAAAAACTGATAGAAAACATACTCATGAACTTAAGGTTACTATAAATATTATTCTTGGTCTCCACTCCTAAATGTCATTGACTAGCCAGATAACTCATTGGGTAAAGGTGCCTGCTGGAAAACCAATGGCCTAAGTTCAAACCCCAAATCCCCTTGCCAGAAAGAAAGAGTCAACTCTGCATAGATGTGTCCTGATCTCCATACAAGCGACATTTCACATGATACCTATACACATACACATAAATTCCACCTACCCCAAAGTAATAAATAAAGCATCAATGTTAAAAAATGAAGGTTTGGTGAGGTAGGACTGGGAGAGAAGAAAGTGAGGGTTGTGATCAGGATGTAAAATGAATATATTAATTAATGAAGCAAACATGCTAAGAAAAACAACTATTTTTTAAAAAGCATTTCTAGGTGTCACATTTTCTTATTTATAGGGTTATACTCAAAGAAAAACCAATTTAAATTTAATTATGGCTAAAGTTAGATTGGAAATATGTCACATGAATATAGATCAGATCATAGTTCAAATCCTAGTTAATAAGATAAAGTTTTGAGAAATGAGACCATTCATTTGCTAAGGCAATCATGCCAATGTATGATAGCCAGCTTGACATATACATCAGAAATTTATTATGGTTGCAGAGTAGGGTTGGTGACATCTGAGTACCTTCTATGTCATGCAGGTAGCCACCATCAAGTAGTATCCTCACACAGTCTTTTCTTCAATGAGCATCTGTGTCCAAATATCTTCTTTTTACAATATTTTAACTTGATTATTATTCTTTTAGAGGCTAACACATATGTATAGTAATTCTGACCATATGTATCTCTCAAGACTCTCTAATCCAGTGTCTACCAACACACACCAAATCTTCAGTGTATCCTGCTTTTCATTTGACTTTGTCTTGCCTGTGGTCTACTGACTTTGCCCAGAACCATTTATGTGACACACACACACACACACACACACACACACACACACACACACATATATATATATATATATATATATATATATATATATATATATATATATATATATAAAACTTATCAAATGTCACCTCACTGAAGGCAATGACTTTTTTTCATGAAGACTTCACCCCACTAATTTCCTTAGTTACTGATGGTCTTATGAGCCCCTTCCCATCTGTAGTAAATGTTACTTGCTTGATCTTGTTTAAATCCTATGCAGGTAACTGCAATTACTATACGTTAATGAATACCATTGCCATGTCATGTCCATGGGACAATATTTCAGTACTCTCCTCTCCATGTTTTGTTTTAGTTCTTACAACCTTTCCACTACTTTTTTTTATAAAGTCCTCAACCATGGAGGGCATCATATGAAATAGACACCATTTTTACTAAATTATATGAATCTATACCTATAACCTAGTTTTAATTTGACCGCCACTGCAGAAATTATTTTAATACAGCCACATTGTGAGGTATTGGACATTTGACTTTTAATAAAGGAACTGTATATATAGCAAGAGAAAAACAGCCCATGACAGGAATAAAAATGGAAAACTGAAAATAAAGCATAACATTTCTTCTTCAGACCGCTTTGGTTTCTTATTGGATATTTTTTATTTATTTACATTTCAAACGTTATCCCCTTTCCTGGTTTCCATCCATAACCCCACCTATCCCTTCCCCTCCCTGTTCTTCCAGGATGGTGTTCCCCTACCCATCCACCCATCCCTTTCTGCCTCCCTGCCCTGATATTTCCCTACATTGAGGGATTGAGCCTTGGCAGGACCAAGGGTTTCTCCTTCCATTAGGACGCAACAAGGCTATCCTCTGCTACATATGGACCTGGAGCCATAGGTCTGTCCATGGATGGAGGTTTAGTCCCTGGGAGCTCTGGTTCATTGTCATTGTTGTTCTTCTGGGGTTGCAAGCTCCTTCAGCCCTTTCAATCCTTTCTCTAACTCCTCCAAAGGAGACCCTGTTCTCAGTCCAATGGTTGGCTATGAGCATCAGCCTCTGTATTTGTCAGGCTCTGGCAGAGCCTCTCAGGAGACAGCTAGATCAGGCTCCTATCAACAAGCACTACTTGGCATCAGCAATATTGTCTGGGTTTGGTGGCTATATATATAGGCTAAATTCTCAGACAGGGCAGTCTCTGGATAGCCTTTCTTTCCACATGCTCCATTATGTTCATAGCAGCCTTATTTATAATAGCCAGAAGCTGGAAACAACCCAAATGACCCTCAACAGAGGAATGGATACAGAAAATGTGGTACATCTACACAATGGAGTACTACTCAACTATCAAAAACAATGACTTCATGAAATTCATAAGCAAATGAATGGAACTAGAAAATATCATCCTGAGTGAGGTAACCAAATAACAAAAATCCATACATGGTATGCACTCACTGATAAGTAGACATTAGCCCAAAAGCTTGAATTACCCAAGATACAATCCAGAGACCACATGAAGCCCAAGAAGAAGGATGACCAAAGTGCAGACGCTTCAGTCTTTCTTAAAAGGGGGAACAAAAATATTCATAGGAGAAAATACGGAGACAAACTTTGGAGCAGAGACTGAAGGAAAGGCCATTCAGTCCTCTTTATAATTTAGAGGATTTTTAACAAAATTTCTTATTTCTAGGTCACGTGACTTGACCCAATTTCTTCACAAAGCATATCCTGTAGTTGGTTTATGGTTCTGATACACTCATAACATAGATTTCTTAAAATTATTTCTTGCTTTTTCATTTTAGATCATTAAGGTGTTGTGTTGAAATCTAGCGATATACTTCCCTGGCATCCTGTCACCTGCCTATGTCATGGAGAAGTTGACACCTACACATTTTAAGGTAAGACTTGTCTAAGATGCCTATGATGCTGGAGAAAACAAAATGTCAGAAGAAAGATTATGGGAGATCATCACCCATAAAAGGAGGGATGGTCTCGAAGGTTGATCTCTTAGCTGGCTCTTGCATTTTGTGCCTCAGTGCTAGTTACTGAATCTATAGCACCTGATTAGAGCAAAGGTGGCAGCTGGCCTGATGATCTGATGATGAAAGAATCATATGGTTAGCAGTTCAGCTTCTTATAAACTGTAGTCCTATGGATTCTATAGTCAGGTGCACATTATAGCATTTACATATTAAAGATTTGAACTATTTTACTCTTAAAGGGCAACAAATTCCCCAGTTTATATGGACTGGTTTTGTAATCTAATAGAATTCCTTTGTTTTTCAATATCTGGGTAAAATGTAATTTAAGGCATCTCTGTATGAATGTGAATTCCATTTCAAGTTATGCATTTCTACAGCTATAAATGATAGATAGGCCTATGTCATAGTATGATTTATCTGTCTTATTTTGCCAAAGAAGTAAATAAGAGAGCGCAGTAATTTACTGGGAAGACTCTTATAATTTGATGTCATAATTCTCTCTGCATAGATAAAACCCCAGAAGACTTCTTTCATATGTGCTCTGAGGCTACAGCTAAACTTTCATTACTCTTTCTTTTCAGTGAGCAGGATCATGTCCAGATCTAATTCAGTCACTTTTTGGTAGATTGGATCCTGGCTTTGAATGCTATATACACTGTATCGTTTATTTTCTATATTTAAGTTTGTTTGCAGTTTATGTTATTTGTAAAAGTGCTTGTCAACCTGAATGTTTGTGGACCGCATGCTTGCCTTTTGCCTCAGAGACCCTAATAAGGGATCAGCTCTTCTGTAAGAGGATAACAGGCAGTTTGTGCTGACAAGTAGATAATGGAAGCTGAATCTGGGTCTTCTGCAGTGCCATCTCTAGCTTATCATTTGATTTCTACTGCATTCACTGATAAGACATTTTATTGTGATTATCTTTATTATAATTTATTGGTATTACAATACTTTTTTCATAAGAAGAAAAGGTACATTGTCCCTGTATGGAGATCAAAGTTCACTCAATCCATAAAAGTTATCTCATAAGTATCTATTTACCATCTGATTAACTCATGGAACTTCCCAAGGAAACTGTAGTTAGTCTTTATTAATTCCATTGTGAAAATGGTTAATGGAGAAGTATTTTTTTAAAAGAGCCTCTGAGAAGTGCTCGGTTACAAAATCTTCCCAGAATTGACCAGAATGTGATGACATAATTATAGCTGTTACCTATAGAAAAGTAAATTTCGTGTTTTAAAGATATAGTGTTTCAGTTCGCATGAAGTATCATAGGTATATAGCACAGTACAAAACACCTGGACAATTTTAATCTGTAACAGTCACTTAATCATGCACTTAAACATCCTTATTTAGGATTTAAAAAGATATACAATATTCTAATTTCAGATGGTAACCCCAAAGCCTTTAAGTAAGAAGCAATGAATTAATCTGAAAATTTGGTATCCTTCTTTCTTTGTAAACATGATCCCTGAATTAATACCTATGAGATTCTAACAACTCTACTGGAAGGAGCAGGAAAATATTAATAGATTGTAAAGTAAGAATTTCCACACACCAAAGGGATATCATGATTTTTTTCTATGCAAATTTTAACTAACAAATGAACAAACAACAAACTCATCAAAATAGTGTGTGTGTGTGTGTGTGTGTGTGTGTGTGTGTGCATGTGTGTGTGTGTGTGCAGGTCCTTATGCATGTATGTGACTGTGTATATGTGGTGGCAGGAGGACACTCTGAAGTGCAGTTTCTGAGTGTTGTCTATTTTTCCCTTTTCTTTCAGAAGATGTCTCTCATTGGCCTGCATCCCACTTTATAACTAGGTTGGCAGCCCAATGATCCCTTAAGAGCTTTGTTTTTCTCTCTCCCCAGCAATGTGATTACCAGTGTGTGTCTTCATACCTGGCTGTATCTACGTATGTTTGGGTAAGAAACTCATTTCTTGTGCTTGTAAGGCAAGCACTTTACTGACTGAACCTGTTTTCTAGATTTAGTAAACCATATTTTTGATTTGTGATTCCACTTGAAGTTTTGAAAATATATAAAAATAGGTTTCATTCAAAAAGGTTTGAGTGGTTTATAAATTATTTCATTAATATTATTAAAGACAGAGGTGTAAATAATTTTTATCTTTAATGAAGTATTATTGATTGGTTCAAATCAGAATATGAGCTAAAGCTGCAATAGGTAAAGAATGATAAGAATGAAACTGTTGCCAAAATGCAGTAGCACATTTCAAATTTCTTCTTTTCTTTTTTTTTCTAATTAGTCAAGAGATAATAAATACCATAAAGGAAGACCCAAATATTTTTGTCCAACCCAGGGAGGCATAATAAGCATGTAACATGACTCATTGGGGGGAAAAGGAGTTAAATAGTTCTTTGACAGACAGGGGCTAGTAATCCTAGGTAGATCACTGTATTTTTACTTAAATATTTAAGATTATTGAATTCCTGATTTTTTTTCCCTCTCCAAGAATTCCTTGGCTTTTTCTCACCAGAGGTTACCACTCAGTGAGATTTTCAAAGTTCCTGGGGGACAGAGTTTCTGTTGCTCTGCAATAGCCTAAACCAGCCAATTCTGAAAAAAAGAAAACAAGCAAACAAACAAACAAAGGGGATACATTTCATCCCCAAATATAAAACTGAGTTTCTGCTTGATCAAAAAAAAAATTCCATTCACATCTTTGGGCTGCTGCATTAGTTTGGAGAATCTCTCTTTGCTGTGTGTTTCTGCTTCACCAAGTCTAAATATAACTTAAAAAGACCACAGCAAACACAAAAGAGGGAAAGATCATGAAGCCTGAACTCTAGAGAAGGAACTAATGAAAAAGAGGTCATGAATTTGAAAGAGATCAAGTTGGATGTATGTGAGAGGGCATGGAGGGAGGAGAAGAAAGGAAAGAGATTATATAATTATAGTATAATTTCAAAAATATTTACTAGATAAACAGTGGAAATTTTTAGCTGAGTGTTGAGGCATTTATATATTTATTTATTTATTTATTTATTTATTTATTTATTTATTTATTTTTTGCATTGTTGTTCTTTAAACATCAAAGAAAAAAGATGTTCCATGTAGACCTTACCATGTCAGTGCCACGCATAGCTCTTGAAAGGGACAGGCCTTCTTATGAACTAAAAGAAGGAAATTTTTCAGCAAAAATGATAAACTGAGTGTATAAAATTCATAAATGCCTACAGTGTGGGCAACATTAACATTTAAAGCTTACATTTAAGATATCTATGTTAGATATTGTCCACTTGATAAACAAAGATATCTAAGAAGCTGAAACAAAACAAAACCTCTGTTGAGAAAATATCCACATCTTATTGGCATGAATTCAGGCCTGTGAGATATTTTCTTGATTAATTGATGCTATGGAAAGGACTAGTGTTGTGGTAAATTTAAAAAATATTCCTGGGGAGAATCAAGATGGAGACACAGAAGGAAGACCTGGATTTGGATGATCTTAATTCGTCCTAGATACCTATGTATATTTCTTAAGGGATGGATTTCTATAGGTTAATTTATCTTATGTAGGTGGTCAGTTTATGCCTTTATCAATTGGTTATGAGTTTACTGTGTGGATGCATTGTGGATTGAGAATTTAACATATAAATCTGATTGTTGGGTTGCAGTTTGTTGAGTCTTGATTTTATCAGGTTGCTGGAACCAGAGAGTCCGAGGCTAGTAGAAAGCTGCTGGGAAAGAAACTAAACAGAGAGAAGTTATGATTAGTTGCATATGGCGCCATGGGTGCCAGAACTAACTCTAGGGACCACGGTGACAAGGTGTCATGCTGGAATGGCTCACAGATCGCCTTGTTCTGAGAGCACTTGGGAGAACCATGGAGCCACTAAGATAAAAGTATTCCGCCATAACATGTGGCCCCTTGGGTACCAACACTAGCAGGGGGTAGGGGAGGAAGGTTACCAGTTTTTAAATAACAGACTAGTCCATTATAAGCCAGCCAATCCAGACACAGGTGGTTCAGTGCTGTATGAGAAAGTACACTGAAAAAGGGGCAATGCAGTAAGAGGCGATCTTTCAAGGCTGCTGTGGACATAGTGGAGCATGTGTCTTTGTTGTATGTTGGAGCATCCTTGGGGTATATGCCCAAGAGAGGTATAGCTAGGTCCTCAGGTAGTAGATTGTCCAATTTTCTGAGGAACCTTCAGACTGATTTCCAGAGATGTCTTTCAACAGAGGAATGGATTCATTCTTTCATTGTGGTACATCTACACAATGGAGTACTACTCAGCTATCAAAAATAATGACTTCATGAAATTCATAGGCAAATGAAAGGAACTAGAAAATATCATTCTGAGTGAGGTTACTGAATCACAGAAAAACACACTTGGTATGAACTCATTGATAAGTGGATATTAGCCAAAAAGCTCAAATTAACCAAGACACAATCCACAGACCACAGGAAGCTCAAGAAGAAGGATGACCAAAATGTGGATGCTCCCACCCCTTCTTAAAAGGAGAAAAAAATATCCATAGGAGGGGATATGAAAACAAAGTTTAGGGCAGTGATTCAAGGAATCAGAGTCTGCCCCACATGTGGCCCATATATATATACAGCCACCAAAACTAGATAAGATTGATGAAGCTAAAAAAAATGCATGCTGAAAGGGAGTGGATATGGATCTCTCTTGAGATCACAACCAGAGCATGTCCAATACAAAGGTCAATACTAGCAGCAAACCGCAGAACTGAGAACAGGGCCTCCTTGGGGGGAACTAGAAGAAATATTGAAAGAGGTCAAGGAGCTTGCAACCCCATTAAAACAACAATGCCTACCAATCAGAGCTTCCAGGGACTAAACCACTACCAAAAGACTATGTACAAGGACTGACCCAAGGCTCCAACTGCATATGTAGCAGAGAATAGCCTTGTTGGGGCACCAGTGGAAGGGGATGCCCTTGATCCTGCCAAGGTTGGACCTCAAGTGCAGGGGAATTGGGGAGGTGCAGTAAGGGGGATATATAGGGAGAATACCTGCATGGGGGAGGGGGAAGGAGAGGGGAGGGAATGAGGGCTTATGGACAGGAAACAGGGAAGGGGAATAACATTTGAAATGTAAGTAAAGAAATATATCTAATAAAAAATTAAGAAATAAAAAGAGACGATCTTTCATAGCCTCAGTTTCAATTCCTGTCTGTGGGTTCCTGCCTTGACTTTACTTCTTGAAGAGCAATTACCTGAAAAAGTGAAATAAACCCATTTTACCCCAGTTTGCTTTTGGTCCTTGTGTTTATCACAGGAATTGAAAAGGATACTAATGTAATAAACAAACTTGGACTGGTGAACTATTCAGAGAAATATGAATATGAGAGGAATATGGAGATAAATCCTGAATGATTTTTAAAAATGAATACAATTAAAAGACTTGAAGACACATGTTCAAAATCCTCAATATTTCAAACTCAGACATCAGAGCACTCTTCAATCACACGTGAAACCAATACTCAGGAATTCATGATTGGCTGGATGAACTAATCATTTTTGTGGCATTTGATTATGATTTGAAAGTTCACAAGAATACCCAGCTCTATTTTGATGGTAGAAATTAATAAAATAGCTTGTAAATTATGTCTTTCTGGCAGTCATGGTGGAGATGGATTCAGTTATAACATTTTAAGGTCTGAAGAAGAACAATGAAAGTTCAAGTCTATCTTGTGCCACGTCATGAGGTCCTTCCAATCACTCTATAAATTTGGAAATATTTATCTATATTTTGTGATTTAACACATTAGTATTTTAAACATACTAAATCTAGTTGTCAAGGAGTCATTTACTTAATCCTTATATCTTTCAACTCAATGGAGTGGCTACTCAAGCTATTCCTTCACCAAGTTTGAAAGTCTTCTAGGAACTCCAACCAACAAAGGAATCTATGGCCATATGTTAAGGGCTCAAAACTAAGTTCTTTATAAAATGTACATATTACTGCATGAATATTTGATACAGAAGACTTTAGATTACCATGTGTCTTATTTTGAATTATTTTTTCATAGCTGAATGTTCAGAAATTTTTATAGTATTATTTTTTCATGGTGTTACAGCATAGGCAAAGACTTAGATATGTGATTTTGGTGCTTTCTTTGTCAAAGAAAAGCAAGTAAAAATTTTGTACTTTACTAACTAGTTATATATTTTCCATTTTATGTGTGTCATTAAACTAATATTTAGGACGTGTGTTCTTTTTCTCCTATAGAGAAGGTTTTTATAACATATGATTCTTTTTTATTATAAAATTTATTCTTTTTATTGCATTTTTAATTTTCGTTTTAAATGTTATCCCATTTCCAGGTTTTCCCTGCATAAACCTGCGATGCAATCCCCCTCCCTTCAATGAGGGTGTTCCCTAACCCAACCACCTACTCCCTCCCACCTCCCCGCCCAGACATTTCCTTACACTAGGGCATCAAGTCTTGACAGGGCCAAGGGCCTCTTCTCCCATCTTCTTGATGCCCACAAGGCCATCCTCTGCTATATATGTCTTTTAATGGTAGTTTAGTCCCTGGGAGCTCGGGGGACGGGGGAGGAGAATTAGGTTGTTTGATACTGTGTTCTTCTTATGTGGTTGGAACTCCTTCAGTTACTTCAGTTTTTTAACTCCTCCATTGGGGATTATGTTCTCAGTTCAATGGTTGGCTGATAGCATCCACCTCTGTATTTGTAAGACTCTGGCAGAGCCTCTCAGCAGACAGCTATATCAGACTCCTGTCAGCATGCACTTTTTGGCATCTACAATATTGTTTGAGATTAGTGGCTATACATGGCATACATGAAGCAATCTCTGGATAGCCTTTTAGTCTCTACTCCACACTTGGTCTCCATGTTTCCTCCTGTGAGTATTTTTATTCCCCCTTCTAAGAAGGTCTGAAGCATCAACACTTTTGTGTTGCTTCTTCTTGAGCTTCATGTGATTTGTGAATGTGGATCTTGGACCTCCACATAAAACCAGACACACTGAAACAAATAAAAGAGAAAGTGGGCAAGAGCCTTGAACCCATGTTCACAGAGGAAAATTTTCTAAACAAAACACCAATGACTTATGCTTAAGATCAATAATTGACAAATGAGACCTAATAAAACTGCTCTTCTGTAAGGCAAAGAACACTATCCATTGGACAAAACTGCAGCCCACAGATTGGAAAAAGATCTTTACCAATCATATATCCAATAGGCTAATACCCAATATATACAAAGAACTCAAGAAGTTAAGCTGCAGAGAATCAAATAACCCTTTTAAAAATGGGCTACAGAGCTAAACAAAGAATTCTTAGTTGAGAAATATTGAATGGCCAAGAAGCACTTAAAGAAATGGTCAACATCTTTAGTCATCAGGAAAATGTAAATCCAAACAACCCTGAGATTCTACCTTACACCAGTCAGAATGGCTAAGATAAAAAAACTCAGTTGACAACAGATGCTGGGGAGGACAGGAGGAACACTCCTCTATTGTTGGTGTGATTGCAAGCTGGTACAGCCACTCTGGAAATCAGTCTGGTGGTTCTTCAGAAAATTGAATATGTATAGTGCTGATGACCTAGCTATACCTTTCCTGGGCATATATCCAAATGATACTCCAACATGTGATAAGGACACATGCTCCACTGTGTTCATAACACCCTTATTCATAATAGCCAGGAGTTGGAAAGAACCCAGATATCCTTCAACTGTGGAATGGATAAAGAAAATGTGGTACATTTACACAATGGAGTACTAGTCAGCTATTAAAAACAATGACTTCATGCAATTCTTAGGCAAATGTATTAAACTTGAATCCTGAGTGAGGTAACTGAGTCATACACACACACACACACACACACACACACAAAACAAAAACAAAAACAAAAACAAAACAAAACAACACATGGTATGCACTCACTGAGAAACAGATATTAGCCCAAAAGCTTGGAAAACCAGAAATGTTTATTTGTATAAATTCTTTCAAACCAATGCTCAATTGTAAGGATTTATATGGATTTTAACATATACTCTAAGACTTCCCAGTGTAAATGCTTTGCTCCTTTTTCTACAATCCAAAAACAATTGTGTGTGTGGACAAAATTTTATTAGAACTCTGCTTCATATTGAAAACATTTGTGTTTTCCATATTTTAGTAATAGAAATAGATGAGCACAAGTCTCCCATAGGGTAAGGCTCATTTCTCATTAATGGTAAATATGAAATATATTTTTGGGCAAGACAGTATCTGTTTTATTATAATAAGAGAGATATGTATATCCACTCTATTTAGATAAATAAATATTCAGTGTTTCACATGTCATTTACCACAGAAGATCACAAAGTAGATTATTATACTTTTCATCAAGACAATAACTTTTAGTTCTCCTTTTTTTACTTTATGTCAGTTAATTATTTTTTTTTGAAAGGGAAAGGAGCCATTTATTAACCAACTCCAGTGTGTTGAAAACTGCTGTGTTGCTTTTAGAGAGTGAGAAAAGTTCTTGGGCTGAGGCTTTGTCAGGGTGGTCTCCCAGGGCAGATAAGCACAGCTGGTGGCATGACACCCATGTGCATACATGGAGCACAAATGGACTCAGTGGGTTTAAAGTCAAAAGGGAGGGAACATGATGTTATACAGAGGAGGTTTGGGAGGAATTAGAGGGTAGTGGGGAATAGATACCATCTAAGTATGCTGTATACATGTACGGAATTACCAATGAATAAAAAAAGAAGCGAGTTATGTAGACAATCCAGAGGTGATGTTAGCAAGAGACAGTGATATATAGTCTTGGTTCACAACTAGAATGTCAGTTAATTCTTAACTTTGGTTTTATATTTGTGAGTTCAGAATTGCACACAAACACATTATAAATAATTTTGTACTAAATTACTTTCTTAGAAAATTACAAGTGTCTGGGAATATGTACTTGGAAACTTCCACTGAACAGAATTTAACAAGTGGATTTTATGGATCACTTTCTGGACAACTTGGGGACATTCAAGATTTTACATGTATCCTATTTTTAAACCAAAATACTGGGTGAATACAGATCTGCAGGTCCTATTAAAATGTATGAATCTATGAATTGTAATACAGGTAGACTGAAGAAGATAAAAGAAATCTCAAATAAATAATTTTTTTAAGTTCCTAAGCTATCTATCTTGTATTTTTTGAGGTCTCTATATTGAAAGCAAACATTTCTGTGTCTTGAGCTAAAAGTAAACAAAAGTGACAAATACTTTATTTTATTACATGTGTAAAGGAGTTCAGTTTAATGTTATGGTTCTAAAATTGTGTTTGTAGAATGTTTAGTGTTCTGGAGGAAGTGAAAATGTTTTGTTTATTAAGTTACCCTATTTATGCTTCTGAATTGCTGCACCACAAAAGCTGCTTTGAACTCTCTGGGCTCCCTCACTAGACTGCTTGTGCTGTTCTTACTCCTTTTTTTCCTTTTATTGCATTTTTTAAAAATTTATACTTCAAGTGTTATCTTCTTTCTCGTTTCTTCTCCAGAAACAAGTTATTCCATATGCCCTCTCCTTGCTTCTATAAGGTTTCTCCATACTCATGCACTTTCTTACAACTTCTGGAACTAACAATCCCTTGCACCGGGACATCAAGTCTTGACAGGACCAAGGGCCTCTCCTCCCATTCCAGCAAGGCCCTATCTCAAAACAATAAACTAAGTACATTCTTTTCCCCCATTTAAGCCTTGTACTCTTTTTCTTGCATATTTATTGGATATTATATATATATATATATATATACATACATTTCAAAAGTTATCCCCCTTGCCAGTTTCTACCTCTCCCATACCCCCTCTACCTGCCTCTTAAGAGGATGCCACCCCTCCCAACCACCCACTATGACCTGAACACTGTGGAATTCCCCTACACTGGGGAAAAGAGTCTTCACAGGACCAAGGGCTTCTCCTCCTACTGATGCCAGACAATACCATATTCTGCTACATAAGCATCTGGAGCTATGGGTCCACTGATGTTTATACTTTGATTGTTGGTTTTGTCCCTGAGAGTTCTGGGGAGTCTGGTTTTTTGGTTGGTATTGTGGTTCTTCCTATAAGGATGCAAACCCCTTCAGCTGTTTCAGACCTTTCTCTGACTCTTCCATTGGGATCCCCATGCTCAGTCTGATGGTTATCTGTAAGCATCTTAATCAGTATAAGGCTCTGGCAAAGCCTCTCAGGAGACATCCATATCAGGCTCCTGTCACCATGTACTTCTTGGCATCAACAATAATGACTGGTTTTTGTGGTTGCATATGGGATGGAACCCAAGGTGGGGCAGTCTCTGACAGTCTCTGAAAGGCCTTTCCTTCAGTCTCTGCACCACTGAACCAGTAATTCCTCCTTGTGTATGATACAATGTATTCTTTGAGATTTAGTAAGTTTCTTTTTTGAATGTTGGTACCCTTGCATTTGGAGCATAGTTATTCTTGGAGCAGAGTTCATCTTGGTAGATTTTTTTCACTGATGAATTTCCTTATCTTTTTGGAAAACTTTTGTTTGAAATTCAATTTTATTTGATATTAGAATGGCTACTGCAGCTTGTTTCTTGGTATATTTTCTTGGAAATTTGTTTTGCAGCCTTTTACTCTGAGGTAGTGGCTGTCTTTGTCACTGAGGTGTGTTTCCGAGTACAGAAAAATGCTGGGTCCTGTTTACCTATCCAGTTCGTTAGTTTACATCTTTTTATTGGAAAGTTGAGTCCATTGATGTTAAGAGATATTAAGGAATAGTGGTTGTTGTTTACTGTTAGTTTTGTGGTTAGATATGGAGTTATGTTTATTTGGCTATCTTCTTTAAGTTTCATTGAAAGAAGTTTAATATCTTGTTTTTCTAGGATGTCATTTCCCTCTTTGTATTGTAGTATTCCACGTATTATCCTTTGTATAGATGGATTTGTGGAAAGATATTGTTTAAATTTGGTTTTGTCTTGGAATATCTTGGTTTCTCTCTTTATGTTGAGAGTTTTGATGGATAGAGTAGCCTGGTAGCCTGGACTAGAATTTATGTTCTTTTATAGTCTGTATGGAATCTTCAATGATCTTCAAGCTTTCACAGTTTCTGCTGATAAATCTGATTTAATTGCATTAATTTTTTGCTTGACCTTTTCCCCTTATTTTGCTCCCAATGGCAATTAAAGTAAAATTCTGCCTCGTCCTCTCAGAAGGCTTCTTAAGTTTGCTTCTATGTTTTTCTGCACCATTGTGTATATTACCAGGGAATTAAAGAAGCATAAAGTAGGAAAATTTGTAACAAAATAAAATTAAGAACAAAACCAGGACAGTAGTAGGTAAGAATTGGGATGTGTGTATCATCAAAGACAGGTGGTAATGGAAGGGAAGTTCTAGACCCTCTGTGTGGTTTTATAAACATAAAATGATTAATTTGTAAATCTTAATAAAAACTGTATGCCTACAGTATGGGTAATTATTTATTTCTGCATGTGACTTAACATACTTTTTTGTTAAGTATTCACAACTGATTATAACATAAAGAAACAACCAGAGAAGTGTTATCAAAACGTACTAAATTCTAATATGATGCTTATTCTTAGTGGCAACTTAACTACATCTGGAATTAACTAAACTCAAAGTGGTACTTGAGGGTGTTTTTTTTTTAATTAAATAAGTTAATATGTAAAGACTTACTTTTAATTCAGATATGTTCAAGGTAGAAGGAGCAATCACTGTTAGTTGAAGATTCA